>NC_051181.1:28931969-28971559 GCF_013339695.2 Rhipicephalus sanguineus | reverse complement strand
GGAGGCATCAAACTATGTCGAACCAGGCCGAGATAGTGCAGCCATCGCGTAAAAACACACACGAACTTCAAAACAGCTCTAAAAAATGGACAACTATGTCCATTAGTGGAAAAAACATATCTACAAACAGCAAACGCTAGATAATGTGCCTGCCATCTGTGAGGCAGTGGGAGACTCTTCATGGCCTCCGAGATGGCGAGCGCGCGGCGCGTATCTTGGAGGCCATGCGACTCTTGCTTTAGGTCAAAAACTGTACCATTCGCGCGCGCGTGCGCGTGAGTGTCTGTGTGCGGAGGTGGTAACAATACAATTTAATAAGTATGCACTTAGTGGTTGAAGTGCGCACTAGGGGCCGGATTTCGCTATTGCGTTCAACTCTTAAAGTGGAAGCTTAAGGGTCCCCCAATTTTTACCATCTTCAGTGTCTCGGCACGTGGGACAAAATTTCGTGATTGCAGCAAGCTAGCTGATTGAACCCCTCGCTTAGCGATTGGAAGCTGGGCAAAATCGGTCCCGCACCGCATTTGTCATTTGGGGGCCGGGGGGGGGGGGGGGGGGGAGGAGGGATACGCGGCCCCTCCCACATATGCCTAACTCAGAGGGGATTACGGCTGCACCCAGTGAGCTATCGTTGAAAAGGTCCATCGGAGGTGGCACGCTTGAGCGCGTCTGTTTTCGCGAACGCCTCATTTCTAGGTGTCTATGGCGGCCGGGCCGGGCGATAATGAGACGGTAAATGGGCTTCGTCGCGGCGCTCTGGTTCGGGATATTTGCAAACGACGCAGGTGCCCTCAGTTCGCACCTGTCGCGCGCCTGTGCAACGTTTATAGAAGCTGTTTGGCCCTGTGACCTCCAAAAACTTGGCGCGCGTCAAGTCACCACCACCTCGCATGCGCAGGTAGTCTCCCCAAAAAAAAGTCCACTGTTCAACCGGCGTCACGTGAAATAGTCATTTGAACACATGTACACTGCCAAACACTCGTCACCTGCGCGAGGCGAAAGCAGGCTTTTAAGTACTGTCCTACGACCTCAAAGTATGAGGAGGCAAGGTCAAGTTCTCTGTGTCCTTCAAAAACCGCTTCTACAGTCACCTGAGTACAAAGGAGAACCGCCAAGCAATTCCTGGAAACTGGCCACAGTAGCCTAACTGCGGGCATGCATTCGTGATGTACAGTGCAACCCCCTTCTTGCACGCCGTGCGGCAGCTTCTGGCTATGGTGCCGCCCAAGAAAGCGGGGACAAACCGAGGACAGCCTGTGCCTCCCATGTTGCGGCTACGGCGCTGACACATCCAGACAGGTCACCGGCGATCTCGTCCGCACTTCCACAGTCGACAGTGTGCGCGCAGTCGGAAAAGTGACCCTACTCATCGCAAAGCACTTGTACTCGATGCTGGTGCGCTTCCCGCAGCCGGCGGATTCCTAAAGTTATGCGGGACTTTTATGAAGTGGCCGAATTCCCTCGCGTTACAGGATATGTCGACTGCACACACGTGCGCATTAATAGCCCCGGTGTATTTACGCTCACTAATCACTCATCTCCCGAATACAAAACATGTGGAAGGTCACAAGAATAATAGCTCAAGTGAACCAGTCATACAAAAAAAATGTTGTTCTTACCAGTTTTGTGGCGGTCTCGCTTTTCCCTTGCAGCTTCCTCTTTCCATTTCTGTTTGAGGTTATTCCAGCATTTCTTGAGCTGGAAGTGGTGGCGCCTGGTAGTCCCGTGGTTGGCGTTGTAGCGCTTGGCTATTTCTTTCCACATTTCATCTTTTTTCGCCACTGACGCAACATCAGTTTTTTACACTCGATAATGTGCTCGAACTGCCTCATAAGATCGATCAGCACACTTTTTTCGTCCTCGGTGAAGCGCGGGGCTGCCTTGCGCTGAGGTGTCTCTTGCGACCACATCGTGCCTTGCTGCGACATCTCAGCGAATGGTTCTTTCTCCTTGATTCGACGACTTCGCATCGAAAAGTGACGTGGGGGACGTAGCGTGAGCCGAAAAATGTTTTCATAGTAGACAACATTTTACGTCGTTTTTGTCTCGTTCGGTGCAGCTGTGTGGAATTGAGAAACTTCACAAGCATCAGTTTGCAGCACGATACGAAAAATTCCTCAAGCTTTTCTCAGAAAAAAAGAGCTTCCCCTAGTGCGGGTTTAATGCACGGACCAGTACAAATTTTTTGGTCACAAGGCGAAGCTTTTCTTGGGACTTCCTCGTAGCTTTGTATTAAAAACAGGTGTTCTCGTACAAATACGTGGATGAGCTCTTCGTTCACCTCGCAGAACGCACATGGCAGGCCTGTGTCTTTTTCGTTGTTCGCGACAAAGCTTCCAGCAGATAACATATCCTGACCATGTGCTCCCCCCCCCCTCCCTCACCATCATGCAGCGCGGCATTGCTGCACCCCGCGATTCAATATTCCACCGAGGCCCATGATCCCGACCCCCCGCTTCTTGTCTTGTTTACATGAATCAGATGTTCAACGAAAGTAGACAAATAATCAGCATTTGCAGTTCTATTCTTTAGCTTATTTTGTTGGGTGGCGGCTCCCACATGGGCCGGAACAAGGGCTTTTTACACTTTGTTTCCAGAACTTGTTGCATTTTTTATTTATTCATATATAACTGCGACCTAGCTCGCTACAAGCATGTCCATAGGTGAATAGAAAGGCTAGTACCTTGAAAATTCGCGATACCTCGCTTAAAACTTGCGAGCCAGGGCAGCGCATATACACTCCGCGTTCGATAGAAAAAGAAAAACGACGAAAGAACACAACGCAAACCATGCCTTGTTTCGCATCTTATGGGAAATTCTATTAGCGCGCAGGCCAAAACAAGCAAGCTTGGAGTAACGCGCTGCGCTTGGGCGGCCACTGAAACCAGCGGGCAACGGACGCTTACACAAGCAACACTGCGCGTGGCTGGGGAGGCGGGAACCATGTGCCGCTCGTTAACAGTAAATGACAAAAATATGCTTGTGGCACTTTGATGTGACAGTTCTTTTGAAATATACGAACTTTTCTTGCTGTAACACGTGCCTTCCGCCAACAACTTCATTATTAACCTCGGTACCAGGCGAGCAACGTGTTGCTGCATTGAAGCTCGTTCTTGACTTGACCAAGCAAGACAGCCTGTACGGAAATTATGGCCTTCAACATTTAGATATTCTTCGTAGCGCACTTCAACTTCCACGCGGTTCGGAATATTGATGCACAAACGTTCACGAAGCCTGACTTCCTGGATTGGAAGAAATAGTTTGCGCTGGTTTTTTATTGATGCACGGCAGCAATGAACACGTCAGTCTGAAAACTTTAGCTCAGCTAATAACCGGTTTGCACAAACTCGGTTTGTGGGAAAGAACGAAAGGGGCAGAGGGTGAACGGCGACCAAGTTGAAGGGGAAAGGGGAAGGTGGAAGTTTAGAATACAAAAGCCATTGTGAAACGTGCTCGAACACCGAGGGTGGCTGTATAAAAAGAGGACGACTTGCCAGATTGTCACTCGACTTGCTACTTCTCAAGCAGCGAAGCATGTGTTCTCGCCTCGTCAACGAGCTGCTTCTCCGGCTTCGCCAGCGGCAGCTGCAGCCAATGATCATGCCACTGACAGCGGCGTTCGTTCTGGAGGCCTGCATGAGCCGCGGTTTCAGGGACTGTACCGATATTCTGGACGGGTGTAGGAAAAAACGTCCCCGGAATATACGTCCCCGGAAGATACGTCCCCTGAATAAACGTCCCCGGAAGAAACGTCCCCGCTGGCATGGCTCTCTAGGAAAAAAAAAGTCCCCAAGTGAAAAATTTACCGAAAAACGAATCCTGTGCGAACTCACTTGACAAAACACTGCATTCTTTATTCGACCTTTCGCAAATTTTCGGCCACATTGTGCTCGAAAAAGAATGAAGGTAATACCGAATCGTATCTAAAATAGCCCTCAGGAAATCTTCACAATTTTCGTAGTCCCGGCAGTATAGTCCTCACACAGGTTGCGAACACACTGCTGCATGGCCATGACCGCTGATTTGCGCTTCTTCTGTGGGAGTGCACCAACTGCAGACTGGGTCATATTTTTTTTTTTTATTGTCACGGTGGCTTCTTCCGACCGCAAGTCGTCAGACCCTTACAGAAATACATCTAGACCCTCTATAGACTAAACACATTTTTAGGCCATCTATAGACTGTCTAAATCTGTTTTTGTAAGGGGAGGCCCTCCACACTGTTGGGAGGCTCTGGTGCGCGATGCTTCCCAGCCTTCTGTTCCAGGCCTCCGCATGATTGTTCGTCCTGTGTCCTCCATCAACAGTGGCCGAGTAGGTGTTCCACATAGCAGTAAACTTGAATTTCATTGAACTGCAATCTTCGCGCGGGTCTTTCTTTTTTTGCAGTGAGAAATAAGGACTTGGCGACTTAAAGGCGCAACGTTTGAGGGCCCCCGTATGGGGACGTTTTTTCCGACAATGCAAATGGGGACATTTTTTCCAGGGACATTTTTTCCGGGGACGTTTATTCAGGGGACGTTTCTTCCGGGGACATTTATTCCGGGGACTTTTTTTCCGGAACCCATTCTGGACATGGCCTGCGAGGCCGTAGAATACGGGCGGCCGTGTTCACGGAATACGACGAAGATGGAGACGGGTGGATCAGGGAGAGCGACTTACAGGCAGCTCTGGAAACCTGCGGGTTGACAGTCCGAGGGGAATACCTGGCACGTCTGCACGTGACATATTCCCATTACGGCTGTATTTCGTACGACGGTTTCCTGAAAGCCTGCGCGCGAGTCGCGAAACGTCACTGGTGAAGCCTGATGTCCGCTGCACCTTAGCGCTTCTGAAAAGGCCCTTTTCAGGGCCACCCAATTTTTGCATTGGCTGAGTGCGCCACTGGCGATCACGCTCCGTGTTACCCTCATAAATTTCTCCTTAAAATATACTTAGCTCCATTACAGTGGCTTGACCGTTTGCTTCATACGCATTTCAAAGTTTGCCGAGGTTAACATAACAAATCGCAACAGTTCCGTACGCTGCAGTGTAAAGCATGTACGTAAAATTAGAAATATCTTTACAGAAACGTAAGATGGTTGTATAAGTTTATATCTTAATGCTAGTAACAAAAAAGATGTCGAGAAAAAGGCAATTTGCGCTGTTAAAGTATGTGGCTGGTACACATATTCTGCCACGTCTATCTTGTATGCGATGAAGGCCTTTGCGTTTCTAATAAATAAACTATTCATAGTTATGAAAGCAGGATAACAATACTGCGAGTTTTAGCTTTTAGAAAACGGCACTTTTAAACGTGCTGCCGTCCTTGCTTTGGCGAGCTGCATTCTTCTCTTTGAACGGGCTGCTTTCGTTATCCGCTCTCGGCAAAACTGCTTTTCTCTAACATGTCTGCCATCACGAGAGTGACATAGTTTGCTAACTACATTTTGTGGTTGCTATGTGTTTAATCACTGTTATTTATACACATATTTTCAAACACCGCTGCAGAAACATGGCTCCCACGAGGCAGCTGGTTGTGTGACACATCCAGGTGTCTTGCGATTGGCATCTTGGCGAGTCACGCAGGTTTTCTCTCCACCCTTCCGTGTTATTCAACCCTCTCTCCGTTTCACCTACCAATTTTCAAAATTTTCCACAGCACACCGTTTCTCGAATAAAAGAATGAAGCCGAGAAAGAAAAACCACTGCCAGCGTTTAGTCGCCCACACACCCTTTTGCACGGGGCACTCATCCCGGGTGGTCGAAAACGCTTTTCATGCTTCCAGTTCTGTGAACGATCCCTGGAAAAACTGGTAATTTCACAGCCCCGGTAAACTGGTAACAAAGCGGTGGCGAGAATGACATCCTTGTCACTGAGTCACGAGAAGTACAGAGAAGGGAAGGGGGGGAGACCTCGTTAACTCCACCGTGGGTCACAGAGCACGATGGAATGGAAAAGAATGCTCCTTTTTCTCGCGTTCTTTTACCCTGACACCAATCTCCAGCAGTCACGTGCTACATATAAATAATTGATTAGGCGCATTAAGGTACCAGAAAAATGTACTTGTGTTAAAATAAACCCTCGATAATTATCGAACACTGATATCGCAATACTTGAATGAATGAAAATTCAGATAAGAGGACCTTATCTGGAAGTAGTATGCTTAGTCCAAATTTCAATGCAATTAATTTTTCGTAAAATAATGGCATTCCGTAAAAAACACACTTGGAAAAGTAAGAATGTTCGATATTTGTTTTTATTTTCCACAAGGCTCGCGTGATTGTTCCAAAACGTTAGTTTTCTTTCCACAGATTGTTTTTCCGCTTTGGTTTGGCGGTTATCTTCTTCCATTGATGATTACACGCGAAATTCTCAGTGGAAGATAGCGCATAGAATATATTTAGCATTTCCAACATTCATTAAAAAAGATAAAAATATGTGCGGACCTTTAACCACGCTTATTTTGAGTTTTATATGTTGCATGACCTGTCTTCATTATGACTGTCTGCTTCGCTGCGGTGGTACTTAAAAAGCCCGAAGATATTGGCGTCAGTTCTAACTAAGAGACTTGGCGTAAGCACGTGCGGCTTCAACACGTCCAACACGTCTGTGCTGTAAATTGCTCGTGCTCACGCAAATATACATCTGTTGCTCTGCACAAGAGCGGGCACTGCTTATGCACGCCACGATTTTACGTTTTATTTTCGTTAAGCATCACCTGCTTTGATTCATTTACATTAATTCAATAATTTACATTCCATAAAAAGATGAGCCGAACGAGTTCTTTATTCATGGAATCATTTCAATGTGAATAATTTCTGCTGTTGTTGTAACCATAATTTCATTTTTGCATCAAATACGGGATTTCCGTATTTAAAATACCCAAAGTATACCTTGTGAGGTCTCAAAATTCTCGTGTAGACCTAGCAGTAGCAAAAAAAAAAAAAAAAAAGCAGGCGTGATGTATCCTTATATCTTTGCTGTGACCCTTGCTATCCTTGGAGCTTAAGAATGCGTTTCACACGAAAGTTTTCTTTGCCTCTTTTTTTACGAAGCTTTCTTTATTATTGAGCTGGCAGACAGTCCTGTTGAAACCCTTTTGTAAAGCGAAGTCTACAAGCATTTTATTGCCATTGACGGGTTAGAGATGGCATCCATCTTCCAAGAACGCAGGACGCGGACGCAGCAAAATAAAAAATAAAGAGGCAGAGTACAAAATGCACTGAGTACCAACTCATAGAAGTGAGCGCTCTTTGTCTAGTCTGTCCCTTTTTTTGCTACATAGGTGCGCTGTTCCACGCCGTTCTAAGAAAGGATCGAGTCAAATTACCCTGAGTCGTCTGGCTCAGTAAGTTTCCCCAACTTCCACCGTTTTTCTTATCTCCGTTTTGAACAAACCTGTCCACAGTGTACTGCTTTAATATAAATTGTTGGGGTGTAGCGCCCTATACTTTCTATTATCCTCTCCCATACACCTCTTTCCACATCGTGGACTCCTTGAAATCCTCCAGATAACCGTAGCTAATTTGGCTTAGGGATAGGTGTGCATAGTGGTGTTCAAGTGGACACAGCGTCTGCCAACAACGCGGAAGGTTCTCTTTTTTTTTTTTAGCGCGAAAAAGGTACGCCGGCATATTGTTCCATGTTCGGGCGCTCATTTCTCGAGAAGGTGGCCTTGTTTCGCATAAATTCCTGTGTCGGCGGCGGCGTCGCAAACATGTCGGCGGTTTTGTGCGCCCGTTTTGAACTGAATTTCGCGTTGATGTGGACGAATCCACTTCTTTGAGAGAAAATGACTAAAATGGCTTCGCTTGCCTTCAGGTAGCTTCGACTACCGAGGATTACAGATAACTTGGCTTAGTTTTTGAGATCGCTTTCCATTTGGAACGTCCCAAGGCCGAAACAGAAGATCGGTGTAAATAAATCTGCCACATTAAAATTTTCGCTCTTGGTTCGTGGTTTATATTTCCTTACTTTTATTCTTACTAAAAAAAGTAGTAATATTGCTGCGTGCAGGGATACAGGCGAGCCTTCAGTTTTTTTTTCTTTGCACTTCTTTTAATGCATTCAATGTCCGCTAGACGACGCCGCTGTCATAGCTGGGGCACGTAATTGCGTCGCTATCCCGCTATACTAAAACGCGCTGTCCGCAACGGACGTTTGCGGCACGGTAACGCCATTCCCTTGAACTCCGCTATCACGTTAACGGTAAACTATAACTGTCTACTGTGTGCGTGCGTGTGGATATCGCTTTCGCGTTCAACTCTTCAAGACCAAGCTCAAGGGCCCTCCGCATCTTTTTTTCATTTAATACATTTGACCTTCATGCCAAAAAAGCCACGCCATGCTTACTTATGGGTTGCAGAAGGAAGCGTCTTTCCTGGCCTCAAGCCACTAATACTGACTCGCCGTTGGTGAAAACAAATATTCTGGTGGCTTTTGTTCACTGAAACTGTAAAGAACAAGCGAGAGAGGATTGATTATGACAGAAGGCAAGAAAATTATGTAGCAGAAACCTCCGCTTAAGGTCGAAATACAAGAACAAATCGCGGGATAACATATTGCCGTTTAACTTCATAAACCACACTCGATCAAACGTGATCAGCTATTGTCTTAAACAACTTGGACAACGGCGACGCACCAGCCTGTAGCGCAGTTTCGGTTTTAAGCTGAAATTCGCCATTGAGAGAAGCACTCAATACAGGCGAATTTTTCCGAACAGCACCTCCAGCGGAGACGTATGAGCGCCTCCAGTATGACGTATCTTCGTGTGTTAATCATTTAGATCTACTTCATCGCGCACGTCAACTCGACTTATATTCCTAATATCGAAGTTTATTGCTACCGAAGATCAGCCCCTGTAAGTGCTAGTTAAAAGCTCTTGCTACGGGCTTACTGTTGTACACAAAAGACGAACACGGGTCCTGAAGGACTACAGTGGAGGTAAAAACCAGTTTGTACTAACTCGATTTGCAGGAAAGGGGACAGTGCACGACACGCAGGTGGGGAGAATCCACCACTTGAAGAAGAGAGAGAGCGAAAAAAGGGGTGGGGGTGAGTATAATTGCAGTTCAGGGTTAAGAAAGGCCATTGTGCAGAAATTCTGGTGATTGTAGCAAACATGAGAACACGTGACCTCAAGTACTGCAGTGTAGATAACACCCAGTTCGTACGAACGCGCTTTTCAGGAAAGGGGACCAGGTACAAGACCCAGGGCGTGGGGGAGGGAAGACACCACGTCAACAACGGAGTGTGCAAAACTGGTGGGGGGAGAGTATAAGTGAAGTTCTAGCAAACATGAGAACAAGACGTGACCCCAACAACTATTGTGTAGATCACGAGCAGTTTGTACGAAGGCGCTTTCCAGGTAAGGGCGCAAGGC
The DNA here is from genome assembly GCF_013339695.2 of Rhipicephalus sanguineus. Classification (NCBI taxonomy): domain Eukaryota; kingdom Metazoa; phylum Arthropoda; class Arachnida; order Ixodida; family Ixodidae; genus Rhipicephalus; species Rhipicephalus sanguineus. Next base: position 28,962,197 of record NC_051181.1, on the reverse strand, counting down.
ATAAGGTCCAAGGGGGGGGGGGGGAAGCCACCATGTCAACACTAGAGAGCGGAAAAGGGCTAGGGAAGAGAGTATAAGTGAAGTTAGGGGTTAAGACAGGCCACTCGACTGCCAGCCTGTGCAGCAGTATGGACTCTCGACTGGTACGTTCCGTGCTTTTGAAACTGAGGCTGCGACGTAGAACCAAGCCGGTCTTGCCATGGACGGTGGTGCTGATCATAAATTATGCCCGTCGCATCGGTGTGAGCAGTCGTGCCAACCTAGTATTTTTCGTCTGTGAAGCGATCGAGGCCTGGACGGGTGTATTCCAACACTACGACCCTGATGACGGTGGCTGGATCGCAGGTGTAGACCTAGACGATACGCTTGCAGAGTGTGGCTTCGACGTGTGCTGCACCTGGCTAAGGTACTTGCGGGTGGTTTACAGCCACTACGGCAGCTTGACACTGGATGGATTTCTGAAAGCGTGTGCGATGACAGCAAGTTGCAATCGTTGAGCAGGACTGCAGCCCTTCCTCAAAGGCCCTTTTCCGGGCCACCCAATTTCTGCATTGGTGGAGACCTGCTATCACGACTCCACTCCGTGTTTCCCTCAAATTCTTTTGTTAGACCCAGTACATTTATTTATATCTGTTGAACGGCTGTCTCAACCACCTATTTCAACATTTTGTTTCTGTCAAATAGCATAAGAGCAACTGTCCGTTAAGTAGATCTGTCCGTGAACTTATTTAAATAAGGTCATTTATTGCCAGCTCGAACGTTAGTGCTAACTTACGCCAGTTAACATTCGGTCGTGTTATTGGGAAGTATATTGCGCCTAAAAGCGCATACCAGAAATTAAAGGCGTCTAACGTGCTTAGCTGGATGTTACACGCCAGCTTGTAGTAAGCACACACGCACAATAAAGTTAAGACTGTTGACAAAGTGCATTTCCGTAGATAAAAAAGGAACTGTCGCTTTGCCTACCCAAATCCACACTCACAGATGTAAAGGGAGTACTGCGAGGGTAGAGCGACTGTATTACTCTCGCCAGAGTTCTTTAACGCCGTGGGGGAGTAGTGGAGAGTTAGCCGCGGAACTTGCTCTCTCCTTCAAGGCAGAGTAACAGAGACCGCGAACTATCTGCTACTCAGATAGAGTTCCCAATCCACGGAACTCCCGCCCCGACGTAGCGGGAACAGGGTCGGGAACTCCCTCCCAAGCAGACGGAGTACAAACTAGCGCGAGCTTCTGGTCGACGCCGCACAGCGATATATAACAGTCTCTTAACCACAATCTTCCCAGCGTAGACGCCACAGATGTCACTTTAATGTGCAAGTTAATAGGATACCTTTCAGTAATAACAAAAGAAAGTGTTTGTGACCGTAAACCTTTGGTTTCTGAAACGCCAACAGGGGCATGCTTCGAAGCCTCGAACATCGGCAACTTCTAACCAGTGTTGTATACGTTACCAAAAAAAAAGCAACTAAATACGTTACTCGTTACACTAATGAAAAAGGAACGCGTTACCGCCCTACGTTACCCATAAAAAAGGTAACGCGTTACCGTTACCGAAAAAAAGTAACGGACGTTACTTCTGCCGTTACTCCATAGTCAGAAATCTTAATCAGTACATCTTCGCAGCAGGAACGTACAATGACAACTTTATAACGCTCGTGTTTATATGTCACATAAATGTTCTAGCCGAAACAACAATCTTACTCGAAGTACTGATTTAATTTTAACCAGAATAATTTGCACAAATGCGCTGTACCTTGGCAGTACTGCCTAAGGTTGCCTGTATAGTTATGTGACGGCTTCTGACTCTGCAGCCCATGGGGAAGACATTTTTTCGCAGTGCGACAACAAAATAAAAGTGATCGATTTCATCGTCAACGTTCTCCAAAAAGAAAACATCAGTGAGCAAATCTGCAGTAATTACGACGGCGCGCTTTTACTTACAACATAAATGCGCAAATTTCTTAGCAGTAAAGAAATGCTTAAATGGCATAAATCTAGGGAGAAGTATTTGCGCGTATGGACATTCTTTTTTTTTGCAATTTATGTTGTATTATTACTACGAATATGGCGCTTGTGTATGTGAAGGTGTTCAGCGTTAGCCTCGCTCGCACGAATTCAATGACCAGAAACGTAGTCGCAGTTGCAGACAGCAAGAAGCAAAACTAATTTTGAATACTGAAGTTATGAACTGTGCTAGAGTATTGCAGGGACAACTTCCTAATGTAACTACTGAGTGCTGAATGTAAGCAACAGCTGCATTTCAAAGCTGTCACCGGACAGCTTGACTCGCTTCTTAGCGTATACGTACGCATCTATGCTAAATAGGATCTCGACGGATGCGCTATATGCAGGGCTGGGCAAAGATACTTTGAAATTGTATCGCGATACGATACAAGATACTCAGGCAAGAAGTATTTGAGATACAGATACAAGATACTACCACAAGAATTGTATCCGATACGATACTAGGCATTTGTATCTTAAGATACTTCGATACATTCGCAAATTTGTTTTTATAAGTCCATATAATGTAGCAGAAAACGTCTATGCACAAAAATGTCTGCTTGATAATTTCTTAACATTGACCCATTTCGTTTCATTTATTTATTTACAACATACTGTTGTCACGTGGCCCAAGCAGGAGGGGCAATGTACAGCATAGGAAACACACGTACAAGGCACAATTGAAAATCTCAAACGAAAGAAGGCAAACAAACAAACAGTTGTAAAATGAAAATGTTGTTTAGGAAATCGTGAGAATGTAACTATGAATTTATTCAGGTGAGTCCGGATGATGAAACGGTATCAGGTTCCATTCCTCAGCAGTTCGGTGAAAAAAGAAAATAAAAAAGAATTAAAAGAAAATGAGTGAAATGTCTTAGTATCCCAATTTCGCCCTTCTTGCTGAAATTCCATTAGTTTCCTTCCGAAACAACTTATTGGGGTTTGTTTTAGCTTAACAGGACAGCTGTTTATACACTTCGCTGACAGCGTTTCTTGCTTGTAAGCTTTGCAACTGATGGGAGTCGCTGCTCTGCTTGCCGACCAGCTAACGGGTTGCCATCTAATCACAAGAACTTCAATAAGAAGCCTTCGCACGATGGCGCAAATACCGATGTGGACTTTTGCCTTGTCCGTAAAAGACCGTTGGCGCAATACCGGATCGCTGGACAGGTGTACCGCAGCAACATCGTTGGTAGCGAATTTTTTTTTCTTGACGCACCGTGTATACCAGGGGTCTCAAGCACGCGGCCCGGCCCGCACATATTACCGTCTTCCTCCCATTTGTTTTTATTTTCTTAATAAGTATGTACATGAGCTACAATGACATGACTGGTCTCAAGCATTCTTTTCGTGAGGACATGAGGTCACCATGTGTTGAAACATAACCGTGGAACAAAACTCGATTAAATCCCGGCCGCAGCGGTCGCATTTCGATGAAGGCGAAATGCTAGAGGCTCGCGTAGTGTGCGATGTCAGTGCCGCGTTAAAGAACACCAGATGGTCCAACTTTCCGGAGTACTCCACTACTACGTCCCTCGTGGTCATCTAGTGGTTCTGGGACGTTAAACCCCACACATTACCATTATTAACAAAAACTCAATATTTCAAAATCCGTGTCCAGATTTCAGTCATTCTGTAACTGTATCGATGTTTCTCGAACCCTGACTCCAAATTCCCTTGAGATATGACCTATATATGAGGTATGGGAAAGGTTCCTTTCAAATGGCAGCGTTAGCTGTCATCTTCTTCAAGCCACTCTCCCCCCCCCCCCTTCAACCTTCACTTTACTGCCCTGGCTCTGGCTCTTGCGGGACTGCATTTAGTGACTGCGGCCCGCTGGCCTTACGGTGAGCTTGAGACACGTGGTGTATACGTAGAGGACATAAACTGCAATGAGTTTTCAAATTGTACTTATCTGCTGGCGTAAAGGATTCTTTGTTGATATACTCACTAAAGTACAATCTTTTAACAATTTTTCTTCAACGAGAGAACATGTGCAACCCAGAAACGTCTCACACGTATTGTATAGTTGCACAAAGCGTCGCGGGATACCGCCGCTATTCGCGCTATTGCGACTTATAGTTCTGATTACGTGGCGATTAGTAATACTAAAAAATTAGGAAGGCCTCAAACAAGAAAACCAATATAGCTAAAATAGAGAGGCGGTTCCGTATCAAACATTCACACTGAAGGAGTACAGAAAGACGATACAGACTGTGCCCTTAATAGATATGACAATTAAGCATGAAATGTCGTCAACCCACCCGTTAAGGTGAGACAATATAAAATTCAGTGCCTATGGAAACTTGCCTGAAACAGGTCGTTAGGACGCTCATCAGAAAAACAGAGCTCGGTATAACAGCATTTCTCGAACCCCCTTCCTAACATCTTTAAGATGGCTCCTAATAATTTCCTTTTTAAGAACGCAAAGTCAATTTCGCTATTTTACTAAGCGGTAAGCAGAGTGTGTTCTACTGTATACTCAAGGCGCGCCCACATAGTTATATATCTGTTTTCAAAATCGTCTTGCCAACGTGTAAATGTGTAAACAGTAGTAGAAATAATGCAGACAGTCAAAAGAATAAAGCAGATATCTTATTTTGGTAGCCCGTTACAAAAGATATACTGCAGTGACCAGACCGCAAAAAACAGTACAGAGAGCTAGGTAATGTATGGGAGGCAAAAGGACAGCTAAGAAAGCAGTTGTGCTAACATTCAAATTGTGATTTCATAAAGTCTTTAAATAAGGACAGCGGGAAGAAAAAATACAGTAGGCCAAGATATCTTCTGTTAGGTAAACGCTCGCTCTATTATATCTAGCATCAGTATCAGTGGTTCTAAAGTTGTTAGAATCTTATTCATTGCATGTAAATCAAACTTAGATCCACGAGATCCTTCAAATTGCTGGTACGTAAAAACCACGAGACGCAAAGCAACCCCATCCTTGCAGGTGTCAGATTTCGTTACGAAGCAAGACGCAAGAGAATCTTCAATAACGACACTGTAGCAACATCAGAATTTGCGCGATAGAAACAGCACGCATTGGAGTACGCGGCGTAGTACGGTGGTTAAGAGCAAGTGTCATGTCATAGGCGCAACTAAAAAGAAAGAAAAATCGAGAAAACAAAAGGTACGTGGGATGGGCGTAGACGTCCGCGCGCTTGTTACTGTCGAGACTGCGCGAGCGCTGCCACGTGACTGCTCCGCCAATACGGACGCGCAGACCTCATATTCTGCCCTCACTGGAGGGCCCTGGTGGAAAGAAAATTTTATCACTGCCTTTAGATTTATTTAGATGGCATGGTGACGCCAGTACCAGCTTGAGGACAGATTTGGGCCAGCGATTATTGTTTCGCACGGTTGTGTTGCGATAGCAGTATCTTGTATCTTAAGATACACGATACATTATCGAATGTATCGGAAATACAGATACAGATACCTGTTTTTCCGAGACGTATCGCGATCCAGATACAAGATACCCAAAGAGTATCTAAGATAGTATCTAAGATACATGTATCTTCGATACTGCCCAGCACTGGCTATATGGTACTCGTGTAATCACTGTCAGGAAGAGCTGGTGAACGCGCGGAAAGTTTTCCTTGAACCCGCTCAACGCATGGTCATGCGGCACCAACGGTACTGAGACAGTCTCTCATCTTCACACGGCGATGATGTCGAGAAGGCATTTCCGAAGAAGTCATCCTCCGTTGTGTTGGCGCTCACACCTAGCCTTGATGTCCATAAGCCGAGAAAATCTCGAGAGCTCACTTTTGACGGATACGAGGACTGCATTTCGCTTCACTTCATCGATAATGATGATGATTAGTGGGTTTTTGTGGCGCAAGGGCCAAGGGCGGCCAAAGAGCGCCATGTCTGATGATGTGGTGTTTGCGTTGACTAGTGAGTTTCGATGGTAAGTGTAATACGGCTGTATAGAGGCCTAAAATCACGTGCTGTGTGGCAGCGTAAAAAATGTGTATATAGCATAAAATTATGACACTGATCAGTGATGTGATCTATGGGTGTGCGATAAATGGCCAGTGAGTACGATTTCCACAAGGGAGATATTTTCACTAACACGAATGCCTCCTTAGGGCCTTTGCGCCCAAAGGCCGGGAGGCAGGTGCTTTTTGTTGGTAGTACTACCGCAGCCGCAACCTCAGTCAAGAGACCGCGCTACGGGTTACCCGGGAAAATAACGTTGAAATTATTGATATCTTTGATGAATTGAAGAACCGCCTGGTATTTAAAAAGTGGTTCCCTGCCTAAAAACATAGCGGGATGAAGTGGCAACTGTTGCCGGTATATTAACGGAAAGTGCTTGTTTCTTTGAGCGTGCAGTTCCGTGCATTGCGCTAGTATGTGAAGGACGGTGAGAGGCTCCCACATCTATCACACAAAGGTGGATCGCCACCGGACAGAAGGTATGAGTGTGTACTGTGTGTGTGTCCTATTCTAAGTCTGCAGAGTGTTATTTCTGTACGACGTGTTTTAGATGTCGGCGGCCAATTACCAAGATGCGGCTTTATAAGGTGTAGTTTATTTTGTTTTTCCTGATCCCATAAGCGCTGCCAATGGGCTCTGAGCATCCGTTTAAGGAAGGGCTTCAGATCTAGCGCAGGGACAGCGATGGGTGTTTCGGCGGCGTTTTCGTGGGCGGATGCAGCTAGCTGGTCTGCCAACACGTTCCCTTCGATCTCGCGGTGCCCTGGCACCCAGCATACAACAACATACTGCTTGAGTATGTATATCCTGCATAACAATGAGTACAGTGAAGTAAGGATAGGGTTTCTATGTTTTTTTTAAAGTTTTCAAGGCTTTTACTACACTCAGGGAATCCGTATATATAACTGCCTTTTGTAATTTTGATTCCTTAATATGTTTAACGGCCGCAAGTATCGCATAAGCTTCTGCAGTAAAAATGCTTGTATAGGGATGCAGAACGCCGGCATCCGAAAACGATGGTCCAACCGCTGCGTAGGACACACTAGTGTGAGACTGATGCATCTGTGAAGAATTCAGGGTAAGCGTACTTGTGCTGTAATTCGAGGTAGTGTATGCGGATGTGTGCAGTAGGTGCGTGCTTCGTAACTTCCACGAAAGATACGTCGCAGTCTATAAGCTGCCACTGCCATGGCGGGAGATGTACAGAGGGAGCCACCAAACGGTGTTCAAGAAGGGGCACACCGGTTTCCTCTGCTAGGCCCCTCACACGAAGTGAGTAGGGCTGTCTCATCGAGGGACGCTTGTCAAACAGCGCAGCACTGGACAAATCATTGATAGTAGAGTGTAAGGGGTGTTCGTTGTTTGCGTTAACCTTGAGAAAATACACAAAAGATGAATATGTTCTCTGCAAATGGAGTGACCATTCGTTCGATTCCACATAGAGGCTTTCTACAGGGCTTGTCCTGAAAGCACCAGTAGATAGCCGAATACCTAGGTGATGGATGGGGTCCAGCATTTTCAAGGCGCTTGATGAGGCAGACTGGTAGATTGCGGCTCCATAGTCTAGACGTGAGCGGATGAGGCTTTTGTAGACGTTCAATAAGCATTTCTTGTCACTACCCCATGCAGTGTGTGACAACACTTTCAAAACGTTCATTGTTTTCATACACTTATTTTTTAGGTACTTTATATGTGGCACAAAGGTTAGCTTCGCGTCCAGGATTACTCCCAAGAATTTTTGTTCCATTTTTACAGGTAGGCGTTGGCCCTGCAGGTTAATGTCGGGATCATGATGCATACCTCTTTTTCTCGAAAATACGACGCAAGTGCTCTTTTGCGCATTTAGACTAAAGCCGTTCTCGCCTGCCCACTTGGCCACCTTGTTCAGACCAAGCTGAACCTGCCGCTCACAGATAGCGAGATTACACGATTTAAATCCTATTTGTACATCATCGACGTATGTACAATAAAACATACTGTATGGGATGCACAGACGTAGGGAGTTCATTTTAACAATAAAAAGCGTGCAGCTGAGCACCCCTCCCTGAGGCACTCCAGTTTCCTGCACGAATGGTCGTGATAAAACATTTCCCACTCGAACACGGAATGTACGGTTCGACAAATAGCTTTCTATTACACTTAGCATTCTGCCGCGTATGCCTAGATGTGAGAGGTCTCTTAAAATTCCAAAGCGCCACGTAGTATCGTATGCCTTCTCCATATCTAGGAATACAGATAGAAAGAATTGCTTGTGGACGAAAGCTTGTTGTTGTTGTTGTTAGTGGGGTTTTGTGGCGCAAGGGCCATAGGTGGCCAAAGAGCGCCATGTCTTCTGTGTGGTGTTGGCAATGACCAATGATTTCGATGACAGGGTGTATTATGGCTGTACAGAGGCCTAAAATCACGCGCTATAAAGGAGCGTAAAAGGAGTGTATAGGGTATAAAATTATGGCAGTGACAAGTGATGTGATCTATGGGCGTGGGATGAATGACGAGTGAGTATGGTATTTACAAGTGAGAGGCGGGAAAACAGCACGAATGCCTCCTCAAGGCCTTTGAGCCCAAAGGCCGGGAGGCAGGTGCTTCCTTTGAAAGAATTACCACAGCAGCAGCCTCAATGATGAGACCGCGCTACGGAGCGCCTGGAAAAATAACATTGAAATTTACATCCTTTAGATATTCACAGAGGGACTGATACTTAAAGAGAGGTTCTTTGCCAATGAACATATCGGGATGGAGTGGGAACTGAAGGTATATTGATGAGAAATGCTTTTTCCTGAGAGCGTCTAGTTCCCTGCATTGCAGTAGGATGTGGAGTACAGTGAGCGGGTCACCACAGTGGTCACACAACGGTGGGTCGCCTCCGGACAAAAGGTATGTATGTGTACTATGTGTGTGTCCTATTCGGAGTCTGCAGAGTGTTACTTGTGTACGCCGTGTCTTGGATATCGGCGGCCAATTACCAAGGTACGGTTTTATAAGATGTAATTTATTTTGCTTTTCCTTATTCCATAAGTGCTGCCAATGAGCCCTAAGCTTTAGTTTTAGGAAGGGCTTCAGGTCCAGTGCAGGGACAGTCATGGGGGTATCGGCAGCGTTTCCGTGAACAGATGCCGCGAGCCGGTCCGCCAACACGTTCCCTTCGATCTCGCGATGCCCTGGCACCCAGCATACAACAACATGCTGTCCGAACGTGCATATAGTGCATATGAGTGAGTAAAGAGAAATAAGGACAGGATTTCTATGTTTTTTCAAACTTTTTAAAGCTTTTACAACACTTAGGGAATCTGTATATATAACTGCATTGTCTATTTTTAATTGTTTAATGTGTTTAACGGCCACCAATATTGCATATGCCTCTGCTGTGAAAATGCTTGTGTTAGGATGCAGAGCGCCGGCATCCGTAAAGGATGGACCGACCACGGCGTAGGACACAAAAGTGTGAGACTTAGAGGCATCGGTAAAGAATTCCGGAAAAGTGTATTTGTGCTGGAGTTCGAGGAAGTGTGTACGGATATGTGCAGCAGGCGCGTGCTTAGTAACTTCTACGAAGGATACATCGCAATCTATGAGTTTCCACTGCCACGGCGGGGGATATGCGGCGGGAGCCAGCAGACGGTGTTCAAGAAGTGGCACACCCATTTCTTCAGCTAGGCCCCTCACACGAAGTGCGTAGGGCTTTCTCATGGCAGGACGGTTTTCAAACAGGATTGAACTGGACAGATCATTGATAGTAGAGTGTAAGGGGTGTTCTCCATTAGCGTTCACCTTGAGGAAATATACAAAAGAGAGGTAGGATCTCTGGAGGTGTAACGACCACTCGTTCGATTCGACATAAAGGCTTTCCACGGGGCTAGTACGAAAAGCACCTGTAGAAAGTCGAATGCCTAGATGATGGACAGGGTCAAGCATCTTCAAGGCACTTGGTGTCGCAGACTGATAGGTTATCGCCCCGTAATCTAGGCGCGTGCGTATGAGGCTTCTGTATAAATTCATCAGACACTTTGTGTCACTACCCCAAGTAGTGCGTGACAACACTTTCAGAACATTCATTGTTTTTATGCACTTGTTTTTTATATACTTTATGTGTGATATGAACGTTAGTTTCGTGTCTAGAATTACACCTAGGAATTTCTGCTCCGTTTTCACAGGTATTCGCTGGCCGTGGAGGTGAATGTCCGGATCGGGATGGAGGCCTCTCTTTCTTGAGAATAATACGCAAGTGCTTTTTTGCGGGTTAAGGCGGAACCCGTTCTCGTCTGCCCATTTAGTTACCTTGTTCAAACCAAGTTGAACCTGCCGCTCGCATATTGCGAGATTGCAAGATGTAAAGCCAATTTGTACGTCATCGACATATGTGCAATAAAACATGTTACGTGGGATGGACTGGTGCAAGGAATTCATTTTGATAATAAAAAGTGTACAACTCAATACACCACCCTGCGGAACTCCTGTTTCTTGGACAAATATTCGAGACAAAACAGTGCCCACGCGAACACGGAATGTTCGATTTGACATGTAACTATCGATTATGGTGAACATCCTACCCCGTACACCTAAATGTGAGATGTCTCGAAGTATGCCAAAGCGCCATGTGGTATCATAGGCCTTCTGCATATCGAGGAACACAGACAGAAAGAATTGTTTATGGACGAAAGCGTCACGGATTTGTGCCTCGATACGTAGCAGGTGGTCCGTTGTTGATCTACCTTCTCGAAACCCGCATTGGTATGGGTCAAGTAGACAGTTTATTTCAAGGAAGTGTAGGAGTCGCCTGTTTATCATCTTTTCGAAAACCTTGCATAGACAGCTTGTTAGGGCTATCGGCCTGTAATTGGAAACTGAGGATGGGTCCTTGCCCTGCTTTAAAATGGGAATGATAATGGCTTCTTTCCAGGCCGAGGGGATCTCGCCGGAAAACCAAACGGCATTATACAGCGAAAGGAGGGCTTTTTCGGTTTCAGATGGCAGGTGTTTTAACATTTCATATACGACGCGGTCGGATCCTGGGGCGGAATTATTGCAGCAATTAAGCGATGCTTGTAGCTCAGCTATACAGAAAGGTTCATTGTATGCTTCGTGTTTTGTGGATTTTCGCTCTAGTCTCTGTTTTTCGATTCGTGTTTTGTATCGTTGGAAAGCTTCGGTATAGTGCGACGAGCTCGACACCTGTTCGAAGTGTGCGCCGAGGGAGTTTGCCTGGTCCTCCAAGCTGTCGCATTCTGTGTTTACAAGAGGGAGTGAATATGCCTGCCGCCCTGCTACCCTACTAACCATGCTCCAGACTTTAGCTTCCTGCGTATATGAATTAATGCCCGATAAAAACTTCTGCCAACTTTCCCTTCTTGCCTGTCGGCGCGTTCTCCTACCTTCTGACTTTATGTTCTTAAAATTTGTAAGATTCTCAGCTGTCGGATAGTCGCGAAGCAACTTCCATGCTTTGTTTTGTTTCTTGCGCGCATTTCCGCACTCTTTGTTCCACCATGGAACTCGTCGTTTTCCAGAGTGACCACTTGTTTGTGGAATACATTTGGTTGCAGCATCAATCAGAAATGCTGTAAAGTATTCTACAGCTGCGTCTATGCTTAAGGCAGCCATGTCCGTCCAATTTAACAGTGTAACTTTCCGAAACTGTTCCCAATCTGCTTTCTCAGTCAGCCATTTTGGAACCTGAGGGGGACATTCATTTGTAATTGGTATGTTCAGAAGTATTGGAAAGTGGTCACTTCCGTAAGGATTATTGATAACTTTCCATTTGACTAGGGGCAGAAGTGATGGAGATGCTATGCTGAGATCTATGGACGAGAATGTTCTGTTTGCGAGGCTATAGTATGTTGGTTGTTTTTTATTTAAGAGACATGCGCCAGAAGAGAAAAGGAACTGTTCGATCAGACGACCTCGCGCATCGCAGCGAGAGTCTCCCCACAGACTGTTGTGTGCATTCAAGTCTCCAAGGACCAGATATGGTTCTGGAAGTTGATCTATTAAGGACTCAAATTCATGTTTCTGGAGCTGGTAGTGCGGGGGTACGTAAAGTGAGCAGATTGTGATCAGGTTGTTGAAGAGAACGGCTCGGACAGCCACTGCCTCAAGGGACGTTTGTAGTGGTAAGTGGGTACATGCAATTCCTTGGCTAACTATAACAGCTACGCCACCTGATGACGCCACAGCATCATCCCGGTCCTTTCGGAATATGACATATTGGCGTAGAAAATTCGTGTTCTTGGATTTTAAATGTGTTTCTTGTACACACAGCACTTTTGGTGAGTGTTCATGTAGCAACTCTTGGATATCGTCGAGGTTTCTTAGAAGACCTCTCACGTTCCACTGTAAAATTTGTGTATCCATTTTGAGTGTAAATTAGTGCTGTGTGTACTGGAACTATTGCCTTATGTCACGGAGCCCTTTCCAGGCCCTGTGATGCGGGCTTTTTCTTTTTTGGCGCGCTCCAACGAGCTGCGCCGTTCCTTGGGCGCTTGAGACGCCGTTGGACTTGCCATTGTGTCCATCGCCTCGGCAGAGGCGCTGGTTGCCCGCTCGCGGCTAACGCGCACGGGTGTCAGAGTTTTGGGGCTTTCTGCCTGAGCAGAAGGCCCTGGGCGCGCAGATCCGGAGGCCTGCATGCCCTTTGGTTGCGGAGCAGCAGAGGCTGCTTCCGCTGAGGGGGCGGATGGCGCTGCCGCCCGTCCACTTTGCGTGGTACGCGTGGCCGCCACGAACCTTTGTGGCACTGCCCCCTTGCGTGCCACGTCCGCGAATGAAGGTCCCTGCGCAAAAGAAAGGCGTTTTCGCGCCTCCCTAAAGGAGATGTTTTCTGTAACCTTGAGTGTGATTACTTCTTTTTCTTTTTTCCACGAAGGACATGCACGAGAGTAGGCGGGGTGCACACCGTCGCAGTTTGCGCAGTGTGGAGATTCAACACAGTTGTCAGCAGGGTGTTCATGTGAACTGCACTTGGCGCAGGTTTGACGGCCACGGCAACTCTGAGAGCCGTGACCGAAACGCTGGCACTTGAAGCAGCGTCGCGGGTTGGGGATATAGGGTCTGACCTTTAGTTTCAAGTATCCTGTTTCGACATGTTCTGGCAGTGTGCTTGTGGCAAATGTGAGAATGAGGTGTTTTGTCTGGATTTCTTTATCTTCACGCCTGATTTTAATTCTCTGCACATTGATCACATGCTGGTCGCTCCAGCCCTCGAGGAGTTCACTTTCTGTCAGGTCGATCAAGTCTTGGTCTGACACCACACCGCGCGAGCTGTTCAGAAAGCGATGCGGGGTGACTGAGACAGGTGTGGTTCCCAACGAAACAAGTTTGGACAGTTTTTCATATTGTATTTTACTTTGTACTTCAAGGAGAAGGTCTCCGCTAGCCATTCTAGTTGCCTGGTAACCATGGCCCAAAGTTTCAGTAAGGCATTTCGACACAACGAAGGGAGAGATTGTTCTGGCATTCTTTTCGAGTGTTTGGCAGTGGATGACGTGGAAGCGTGGAAAAATTTCTTTTGGTTTAAGCAAGGCATTCAAGGTGTCTTCGGTGCGCCCTCTCTTTGAGACAGGGCGATCATTCAATCGAGGAAAGGAGAATGAGGCCATAGATTGTGTATAATTTCGGCAGCCATGTCAGCCGCCCACCATGGAGCCCAACATGGGGACGCAACAGCACTTATATTGATATAAGGCATGCCAACGCCAGCTGTACACAGCTACTATAACCAAATATAATGTGCCCAAGAGAGGGCACATACACAAGGTTAACCCTCGCCGCCAAGAAAAAACGGAAGTAAATGGAAGAGAGGAGAAGACAGAAAAGATGCAAAGTGAGAAAGACGAAGATGTGAGGGGAGAGAGAGACAGGAAAAGGCGACTGCCGATTTCCCCTGGGTGGGTCAGCCCAGGGGTGCCGTCTACGTGAAGCCGGGGCCAAAGGGGTGTGTTGCCTCTGCCGGGGGGCCTTAAAGGTCCAATCACCCGGCGTCGGCTCAACCCCCAGGATCCCCTTTTCCCCGGACACGGCAAAGCCACGCACGGCTAGGCGTGGGAGGGGTCGAAACCCCCCGTTAGCTCGGGTCCGTGGTGTCGCTACACACCAAACGCCTACTTGCGCAGACGCCCCTGCGGGCTGGACGAAAGCTTCGCGAATTTGTGCCTCAATACGTATGAGATGGTCAGTCGTGGATCGACCCTCTCTAAACCCACACTGATATGGGTCAAGCAGTTTATTCGATTCTAGGAAATGTAACAGGCGCCGGTTTATCATTTTTTCAAGTACTTTGCAAATACAGCTCGTAAGTGCTATTGGCCGGTAGCTCAAAACAGAAGATGGATCCTTCCCCTGTTTCAGAATTGGGATCACAATGGCTTCTTTCCATGCACAGGGGATTTCACCGGAAAACCACACGGCGTTGTAGAGGCAAAGCAGAGTTTTTTGTGTTTCTTGGGGTAAATTTTTTATCATTTCATATATTACACGGTCGGGACCTGGAGCAGATTTGTTGCAGCAACTCACTGCCGCCTGCAGCTCTGCTAGGCAGAAAGGTTGGTTGTATCCTTCAGTGTTCGCACTTTTACGTTCTAATTTCTGCCGTTCTATTTGCGTTTTGTACGTTTTAAATATTTCAGAATAGTGTGACGAACTAGATACATGTTCGAAGTGTGCACCCAGGAAATTAGCCTGGTCTTCCAAGGAGTCACCGTGTGTGTTCACCAAAGGTAGAACAGATGTTTGTCGGCCCTCGATCCTACCAATTCTGTTCCATACCTTTGCCTCATCCGTGTAGGAGTTGATGCTTGAGAGAAATCTCTGCCAACTCTCTCTTCTAGACTGCCGCCGGGTTCTCCGGCCTTGGGATTTCACCTGTTTAAAATTCATTAGATTTTCTGCAGTCGGCGAATCGCGCAGCAGCCCCCAGGCTTTGTTTTGTCTCTTACGAGCCTTACGGCACTCGTCATTCCACCAAGGGACTTGGCGTTTGCCTGTCACATTTTTTACTTCAGATATGCTTTGTGTGGCGGCGTCGATTATGAAAGCAGTAAAATACTGGACAGCTGCATCAATTTCTAGGGAAGAAATGTCTGCCCACGAGATGCTAGCAAGAGACTGGAACTTGCTCCAGTCGGCTGAATCGAGCTTCCACCGTGGGGCCTGTAGTGGAGGAGGGTTGTTTCCTTTCGGCGTTCTCAGTAGTATTGGGAAGTGGTCGCTCCCGTAGGGGTTTTTAACCACTTCCCAGTTAAAGTCAAGTAGAAGGGTGGGGGAGATCATGCTAAGGTCAATAGATGAATGTGTTTTGTTCGCGAGGCTAAAAAACGTGGGCTCTTTTTTATTTAGTAGGCATGTACCAGTGGAAAGGAGGAAATTTTCAATCAGACGACCTCGACCGTCATTGCGAGAGTCGCCCCACAAGCTGCTGTGGGCATTGAAATCACCTAGAGCAAGGTAGGGTTCTGGTAATTCATTGATTAGGGACTGAAATTCCTGCTTGTGTAATTGGTAATGCGGGGGTATGTAAAGCGAACAAATGGTGATGAGTTTATTTAGAAGCACAGCTCGAACGGCCACCGCTTCCAGGGGCGTTCGCAGCTGTAGTCCTTGACACGGTATAGTTTTGTCTACTATAATCGCAACGCCACCAGATGACGCAAGAGCGTCCTCGCAGTCTTTACGAAAGACGACATACTGTCGGAGAAAGTTTTTGTGGCTTGACTTTAAATGTGTTTCTTGTACGCAGAATAACCTTGGTTGGAATTCAGAAAGTAGCTCTTGGATATCATCCAGATTGCGAATTAGACCTCTCGCATTCCATTGGATTATTTGTGTATCCATTTTGATTTGTAGAGTAGTGTAGTGTAGGTTCTCTGCGTACAAGTACTTTCCAGGTCTATGTAACTTTATCAGGCGCAATCACTCGAGCCGCTTTTTCTTTTTTCAAGCGCTCAAGCGAACCGCTTCGGTCCTTCGACATCGTCGACGCCGAAGGAGATTTGCTGGTGTCCATCGCCTCGAGTGAGGCAGTGAACGCCCGCCTTTGCAGGCTCGTCGACCTTACTAGAGACCTCGCCGCATGCGGAGAGGCCCGTTGCCCCAACAGCCCAGAGGTTGAGGGGCTCTGCTTCGATGTAGGCGGAGTAGTCTTACCGGCTACCGCCAAAAGGGGCAGGTGGCACCGCCACTGGCTCGCTACGCGCCAGCCGAGAGGAGGTTGCCTGGGGCTGCTGCGGTGCTGCCCCTTTACGCACCGCATCAGCATACTTTGTTCCTTGAAGGAACGAGGGGCGTTTCCGCGCTTCCCCGAACGAAATGTTTTCTTTGATTTTTAGTGCGATTACGTCCTTCTCCTTTCTCCAAGGTGGGCATGAGCGCGAGTACGCGGCGTGCTCGCCATCACAGTTCACGCAGTGAAGTGCATTTTCGCATGTTTCTGAGCTGTGCTCAGTGGATCCACATTTGGGACATGTGGGCTGGCCTCGACACGTCTGAGAACCGTGACCATACCTTTGGCACTGGAAGCATCGTCGGGGATTCGGAATGTATGGGCGGACACGGAGCTTTGTGTAACCTGTTACAAGTGTGTCTGGAAGATCGCTGGAGCCAAAAGTAATGATTATGTGCTTTGTTGGAATATCCTTGCCATCTCGCTTGATCTTAATTCTTTGGACGTTGACTACATTCTCATGTTTCCAACCCTCAAGAAGTTCAGCATCGGTCAGGTCAACCAAATCATCCTCTGACACAACACCTCGGACAGTGTTCATTGAACGATGTGCAGATACAGTTATGGGGACATCACCAAAATTCTTCAGACTGGACAGTTTTGCATATTGTTCTTTTTCTCGCACTTCAATGAGGAGGTCTCCACTTGCCATTTTTGTGGCTTTGTAGCCTGGTCCAAGTGCATCTACTAAGCATTTTGAGACTAGGAATGGGGACAGTTTTCTAACTGTCTTTTCAGGTTTGTCACTGTGGATAACATTGTAGCGTGGATAGTTCTCTTTGTTTGGTTGAAAAAGTTCGGTGTTTGCTTCGGTGCGCACCTTTTTCAAGGAGCGATCAGTGGGTAATGGGGGGAAGTGTTTAGCCATAAAAAATGGATTGTGTTCGGCAGCGGTGGCAGCCACCCACCACCGAGCCCAACAAGGGGACGCTGCAAGACATAAAGAAAGCACTTGCACACGCCAGCTGTGCACCGCCGCTATAACCAGATGTGACGCATCCCAAGGTGGTGTGGAGCACACGAGGTTAACCCTTGCCGCCAGGAAAATTCGAAGTAAAATAGAAGAGAGGAGAAGACAGGACAGATGAAAAGTAGGTGCAAAGACGAAGATGTGAGGAGGTAGAGACAGGAAAAGGCGACTGCCGATTTCCCCTGGGTGGGTCAGCCCAGGGGTGCCGTCTGCGTGAAGCCGGGGCCAAAGGGGTGTGTTGCCTTTGCCGGGGGGCCTTAATGGTCCAAACACCCGGCGTCGGCTCAACCCCCAGGATCCCCTTTTCCCCGGACACGGCACAGCCACGCACGGCTAGGTGTGGGAGGGGGTGGAGACCCCCCCGTTAGCTCGGGTACGTGGTGTCGCTACACACCAAACGCCTGCTTGCGCAGACGCCCCTGCGGGGACTTCATCGATAATCAACGACAACTTGAAACTCGATAGCCAGTCAACGATGACTCAAACTCGATAGCAAGGTAGCCGAAGCTATAGCAGGTCCGTTTAATAAATGTCGGCAGTTTGCTTCCCATTGCAATTTTCCCCGCGCAAAAAAGGACCCCGTGCGGGGTCGCTTTGTCAACGATTGGTGGGCCGACAGCAGTCTGCCGCAGCGACAAAATAACTGTAGCAAAGTGCCAGTACGAATGACGAGAGAGGGACAAAAATAACATCGGGGCGAGCTCTGAGAAAGGCGCTTCTACAAGGCGAACTAATTTTGTCTAAAACTGCGAGGATAATTGGAATGAAAAGTAACGAGTAACGTGAGACCTCACGTTACCGAAAAATAGTAACGAAAGTACGTTACCCGTTACAGTTCCGAAATAGTAACGAGTACGTTACTAAGTTACTGAAAAAAAGTAACGCGTTACCGGTAACGCCGTTACTTGCAACGCGTTACCGCCAACACTGCTTCTAACGCATCGCCAACTAAGTTTACGACGAAAACTAATTGGCACTGGAATAAGGTAGACACTAAAGCATTATTGCAATAAAAAAATAGCCGTGAGAAAAAAAAAAAAAAAAAACGTCCGGCAGGAGGAATCGAACCTGCCGCCATCAGATTCTCAGCCGAGGTCTCTACCACTACGCTACGCTCCAACACAGTACCCTTTCCGTAAAAAGACTAGTCAATACAGAGCTCACCGCTCCACTTCATCTTTCTGGGTCGCATACTGAAGATAGACGCGATCTTCCTTTCCAAATAAAATTCGCGTCTTCATAACACACAAAACAGCTGACGACCACGAATGACATTCAATAACCTGTTTTTTCTCGCGCTATCGACCATACACCCGCACAGCGCCCGTGCCAATGTACTGATTTGCATCTGAATCGATAGGTGCAACTACATACATCACCGATCACCAAGCACCAAATTGAACGTGCAAGAAAGTATGCCATCATGTTAGTTCAACAAGGCGTACTAACTGACAAGTCTGTGTCTGCGAAGTGCCGGCGAGTAAGTGTCGACGCGCAACAACGTCCTGCGGCTTGGGCACTTTTACAAGTCCATGCAACACGCAGTGGTAGGGGACAGTTCCAACGCCGTACTATCGTTAATGAAGCACGCGAGTACACGGAAGGCAAGGAAACACCACACAACACCTAGCGCGTACACACAGCAAACACAGTAGCAAGCGTGGGTCGGCTGCTGCACGAGAACCGCAAAAATGGCACCCAGCTCAGGGCACCGCAGCGCCACATTGCGGCTCAGTTTCAGTGCATACGCCCTATAGGAACTCCCGCGAAAGCAAAACAACGATAGCTTTCACAAATCGCGAGAAGGGCTGGTGGCATCGCTATCAATTCTCAGCGCTGCTGGACGAAAGGTGCATCCGCGGCCAGAGCCTTTCAGGTCTTGCAAATCAGTTCTGCGGAATCCCGCAAGGTGGCGGAAGGGATAGGAAAGAGAAAATAGACAACCACCCATTTGTAGCACAACGCCACAAGGCCACAAAGCCCCCGCGGACAAGGAGGAATTTTTTGGCAACTAAGAGGCTTTATTTCTGAGAAATCCGTTTGGATTTTTTTCTAACTTTGTGCTACAAATGGGTGGTTGTCTATTTTCCCTTTCTGAGCCTTTCAGGTCGAAAAATGCTGCTTGTAAAATGACTACGTGCTTTTGGGATTACCTACTGCAGCTACGAACACTGCGAAGGGTGAGCTTTCTGTCGCGCCATAATAGAACAGGTCGAGAAAAATCAGTTGTCGGTCCCTTTAAGCCTCCTCCATATATTTTTTTCGTTTAATACCTTTCACCTTCATGCCCACAAGGCCGCCCGGTGCTTACTTATGGGCTCCAGAAGGAAGCGTCTTTCCTGGCCTCGAGCCACTATTACTGACTCACGCTTGATGAAAAAAAAAATTTCTGGTGGCTTTTATTCACTGAAAGTGCAAAGAACGTCACAGAGGGTCGACCATGAAAGAAGCGTGGAAAACGGTGAAGAAGAAACCTCCGCTTAAGGTCAAAATACGAGATCAAATCTCGTGATATTATATTACAGTTTAACTTCATGGCGTATACTCGATTAAACGTGATCACCTATTGTTTTAAGCAATTGGATAACGGCGACGCACACGCCTGTAGCGCCGCTTCGGTTTTAAGGCGAATAAAACGCCGAAATTCGCCATTGAGGGAAACACTAAATAGAGGGGTATTTTTCCCAACAGCTCCCCGAGCGGAGATTGGTGAAATCGAAACTGGGGTTCTTGGGCCCGCGCCGCTAAACGACCTCGGGGGCCTGGATTCCAACTTCTTTCGGCAAAACTTGCAAGCTTGCCACATGAGGCGTCGCTCGGTTAGGTCGCCACGCCACGCTGTGACCACAAACAAAACATGCGGTGCGTGTCGTCACTGTCCTCCCGTAACGTGATTATTTAGTTTTGACATACAATACCTAGAGGCTACTCAGTTTCATGATTTGCGTGTCATGCAAGATTTTCATTATTACTGCTTTCTATTAACTTCTATTAACTTCAGCGGACAACTGAAGCGTCACCGTGCCAGACTTCACTTTCTAGGGGAAGCACCTCTTTGTAGTGGGACCAGGATGCTACAATAAAAGGACATCTTAAGCTCAGGTACAGCTAATCTAATAACGAGGCTACAACAGCGATGGAATGATACACAATCTGTCAATACCGAAGTGCATGTCTCAGCTTCTGGCATTTGTTTACCACCGAGTGACCTTTGCAAATATTCGAACATGTTCTGCAGTATCACAACGGTAGCAATGTTATGAACACTCCGTTGCATGATATCGCTAAAACACGCAGGATTCAGAACTGTATATAGTAATGCTGTTGTCTGGCACGATCAGTGTTGGCGGTAACGCGTTACAAGTAACGGCGTTACCGGTAACGCGTTACTTTTTTGAGTAACTTAGTAACGTATTCGTTACTATTTTGGAACTGTAACGGGTAACGTACTTTCGTTAACATTTTTTGGTAACGTGAGGTGTTACGTTACTCGTTACTTTGAATTACAATTATCCTCGCAGTCTTACACAAAATTCAATCGTCTTGTAGGAGCGCCTTTCTGAGACCTCGCCCAGACGTTATTTTTTTCGCTGCGGCAGTCTGCTGTCGGCCCGCCAAGCGTTGGCAAAGCGACCGCGCACGGGGTCCTTTATTGTGCGGGCGAAATTTCAATGGGGAGCAAATTGCCGAAGTTTATTAAATGAATAGTTTCGGCTACCCTGCTATCGCATTTGGCAAGGGCTGACTTGGCCTTGTTGGTACGACATATCTGAAGTGTTTAGCGCAGAATTATGAAGACGGGACAAGAAGGGAGAACACGTACACAGGCGCTAACTTTCAACAAATGATTTATTTGAATCCGGATCACACATCTTTATACACTTGAGAAAAATCACGCATGCGCAGGTACAGTACTGTCGAGGAACACCAGTTCCTTGTTAGTCAGCGATAGTGACGGGGTGCTAACACAATCTTCGCCAAGCCTATGAATAGTTGCTGATTCGATTATTAAACGAGTAGCTTCGTCAAGGTGCCTACGGACAATGAAACATTTATCAAAAAGCGGAACGCAACCACACGCGCTGCAGTGTGTGGCTAAACATCCATCGCTGCCTTTCCTGATATTGTTGCAGTGCTTCCTGAGCCTGTCATTAAGACAACGCCCCGTTTGTCCTACATAATGCTTACCACACGATAAGGGGATCTGGTAAAAAAAAAGTTGAAAGTTAGCGCCTGTGCACGTGTTCTCCCTTCTTGTCCCGTCTTCATAATTCTGCGCTAAACACTTCAGATTGCTATCGAAGTTGAAGTTCCTCGCAACCGCCAAAAGCGAGCTGTCGAGACCTGCTCGGCTTGTGGACACCAGGACTCGGTGTGAGATCCAGCTCAAAGGAAGATGACTTCTTCGGAAATTCTTTCGGAACGTAATCGCAACTGAACATGAGCAACTGTCTCGCTACCTTTGATGCCGCATGGCATCACCATGAGCGGGCTCAAGGAAAACTTCCCGCGCGTTCACCAGCTCTTCCTTAAAGTGAATACAGGTGTACCACATAGTGCGTCCGTCGAGATCCTATTTAGCGTAGGTGCGCACGTATTCGCTATAAGCGAGTCAGGCTGTCCGATTAAATATTTGAAACAAAGCTGTTGCTTATAATCAGCGGTTTGTAGTTACATTAGAAAACTGTCCCTGCAATACTCTAGCACTCTTTATAAACTTCGTATACAAAATTAGTTTTGCGTCTTGCTATTTGCAACTGCGCCTACGTTTCTGGTTGCTGAACTCCTGAGCAAGCGAGGCTGACCTTCAACACTTTCACATACGCCGTCGCAATATTTGCGGCAATTATACAGGTCAAATTGGAAAAAAAAAACTTGTTTATGTGCCAAGTGCTAATAAAGTTTCTTCTCTCTCTCTCTCTTTATGTGCGCTAATAATTTTCCCCAGGTTTATGCCATCTAAGCATTCCTTTATTGCTGCCAAAATTTCCGCATTTATTTTGGTAGTAGAAGCATGCCGTCATAATTACTGCAAGTCCCGGTTCAGTGATGTTTTCCTTGCGGAGAGCGTTAATGATGAAATCGGTCACGTTTTGTTTATTGACCCATTCCGAAAAATAGCTTCCCCATGTGCCACATAGTTGGAAGCCATCACATCACTATACAGGCAACTTTAGGCGACTATAGTACTGCGAAGATACGGCAGATTTGTGCAAATTGTTCTCGTTTAATCAGCATTTCGGTTAAAATTTTTGCTTGGGCGACAATTTTAATGTGACATATAAATATGAGTTTTATAAAGTTGCTATAGTAGGTTCTTGAGGCTAGGACGCACTGATTAAGATTTATGACTATGGGGTAACGTTAGAAGTAACGTCCGTTACTTTTTTTCGGTAACGGTAATGGTAACGCGTTAACTTTTTCTATGGGTAACGCAGGGCGGTAACGCGTTCCTTTTTCTTTAGCGTAACGAGTAACGTATTTAGTTACTTTTTTTCGGTAACGCATACAACACTGGGCACGATGTACAATTTTTAAAGCATCAAATTGTTCCGCTCTCTTATTCTTCAAACTTCCAAACTGTCGTGCGTGTGGTTGAAGGGGCCAGTTATAACTCTGTCACACGGCCACCACCGAAATCCGTTTATCTCCGTTCCGCATTGAACTCCATAATGGAGCTTAACCAGAATGTTGTTGTGGCCGTGCTACACGGCTCGGTGCAAGCTTTCGATGGTTGTCGCATGGGGCAGAAACAGCGCTGCTGCGCTCGTCGAAACGTCCCATTTTTTGCTTGCGCAGTCGCCTTTAAAGCAACGAAAACGTGTTTTTGTGTGTTGATGAAGTGCTCGGAATCACCATTGCTGTCACAGTGCTTGTGCGTGCGCCTCACAAGTGCAGAAACAAATATGGCGCGACGCTTCACAGCGGCTGGCGAGGCGTTGGTGTGGAGAGTACAAGCGCTGATATCCGAAAAAATACAACTAAAACTTACACTACGGCGCGTGAAATGCTACGCACAAAATGAGCATAGTTTTTAAATTATAATTGAGCTCATTAGGACGATTTTGCTAGTGCGGTTTTCAGTGTAGCAGTAGCTGGCTGGGAACGAGAGTACTCAATCGAGCCGAAACGGTCGTTACCGAACTCCCTCCACCAAAAGCTCCATTTAACTTCCTCAGCGAAATGGTGACCGTGTGACATGAACCCCATCTCCCTTGAGGAAAAGACGAGGGAGTTAAACAGAGTTCACGGGTGCCCGTGTGACAGGGGTATTAATCCAGCCTTCCTCAGCAAGTCTTGTGCATCCCTTATACTTGCTGTGTGAAATAAAGTTGTTTGGCAAAAGGTTGCAAAAGAAAGGGGCAATATATAGGTTGCAGAAAAGAGAGAAAGACCCAGCCGCGGCGGCTGCATTTTTCTGGAGGCGAAAATGATTGAGGCCCGTGTACTTAGATTTAGGTGCGCTTTAAGGAACCCCAGGTGGTCGAAATTTTCGGAGCCCTCCACTACGGCGTCTCTCAATCATATCGTGGTTTTGGCACGTTAATACCCAGATAATATTATTATTCATGCTCATTCTCTCAGAATTCCAATCATCAGTTTTTTTTTTTCAAGATCGCAAATAAATAAATTCGTAAATTCTGCCGTTACATTGTTAAGCATTACCGGCCCAAATAATCAGTAGAAGATCCTACACAAGGCGTTTTGAACTGCGTTACGAATACATTCATCGGACAAGACTTACGCTGCCTCTGCATAGAAAACTGTTATTTCAAGATGAAAACGTAATATTCATGAATGAATCCTTGAATTCATATGAAAGGTTCATAATTGGTGAGGTCATCGACCGCAAAACGTTGTTCCTTATCTTGACTCTGAAACGTAAGAAAATGTTTTCTGGCAAACTACTGCGTTACTGGTGTTGTGAAACCAGACCTTGAAAAGAGTTAAGGCAATCCACTATTTGTACGAACTAGCTTTTCAGGAAACAGAGAAAAGTATACGAAGATGGTGCGGAGAGGGTGGAAGGGGAGACGAGGGAGAAAAAAAAAGGGGGTGGGGTCGAATACAAGTGTACAACGGTCATCGTGCGCCAATCAGGGACAGCCAAAACGGGCGTATAAAAAGACGACGACTAGCACGTTTGTCACTCGACTCACTGATCACCAAGCAGAAGAGCATGGATCCTCGCCTCGTGACAGAGTTGCTTCGGCGCCTACGGCTAAGACAGCCACCGATTATGCCACGGACGGCAGCGCTCGTACTCGAGTGCTGCACGATCAGGGGAGCCTCTGACTGCTATGACCTGCTGGACATGGCCTGCCAAGCTGTTGACGATTGGTCGGAAGTGTTCAGGGAGTTCGACCTCGAGCAACGCGCCTGTATGCCCGGCAGTGAACTCCAGACAGCTCTGACTTACTGCGGCTATCCCCGTCAGTGGCGAGTTTCTGAGGCTGCTATGCGCTATATATTCGCCCATTGGGTGGGTTACCTTTGACGCCTTCATTACAGCTTGCTCTGTGCTCGCAAGCGTTTGCAAGTGAAGAAGCGTCACCTCTTCACCAGAGATCTTCTCAAAAGGCCCTTTTCAGGGCCACCCAATATCTGCATTGGCTGAGCTCACCCACCGTGATCCCAGTTCCGTACCCTCATAGCATTTTCGTGGAAGTGCAATTAGCTTTACTTAAATTGGTTGGTCAGTTCTCTGACACATATATCAAGGCTTAGTTCGGTTCGAAAGAAAGGCAAAGTAACGATGTAGCTGTCCTCATTCGCAGTCGTTTAACGCGCGCTGGCTGGTCGTGTTTATAGGACCTTTTTTTTTTTCCTTTTTCATATCGAATTTAGCGTTGCTGCTCCTTTAGGATCACAAATATGGGCCCGACGCACTGTGAAGCTACGTCACTAATAATATCTGGGGTCTAACGTCCCAAAACCACGATATGATTATGAGAGACGCCGTAGTGGAGGGCTCCGGAAATTTAGACCACCTGGGATTCTTTAACGTGCACCTAAATCTAAGTACACGGGCCTCAAACATTTTCGCCCCCATCGAAAATGCAGCCGCCGCGGCCGGGATTCGATCCCGCGACCTTCGGGTCTGCAGTCGAGCGCCATAACCATTAGACCACCGTGGCAGGGAAGCTACGTTACTATTGCAATTACAGAACAGACAATATAGGTTAAAAAGTATTGAGCAACAAGGGCAAGAGAACTAAGTGCATTTTCCAGTGCGCGTGGAAGGTTTTAGGGAACATCTACTTAGCAGTAATGCAGCACTGGCACCCAGAAAACTATTATGAATAGTGATTGGTGGTATCGATGTATCCGAATTCGGTAATAGCCAACCAGCGAACGGCATGAATTTCAGTCATGAACAACATAGTGGAGAGCGCCAGCACAACATCACAAATGTTATTTCAACGTGATAGCGTTAGAGAGCTCGTGTCGCAGAAAGTCCGCCGTCGGCACCGTTGGTTGTGAGCGAAAAATCGACCGTGAGCGAACAATCGAGAAAGAAGCAAATAAAATAAAGAATAAAAATGTCGGTCCCATTGAGAATCGAACGCGGGCCGTTCGCGTGGCAAGCAGGTGTCCTACCACAAAGCCACGATGTTACTTGCAGCTGCGTCGGAAAACAACACTACATAAATGCCATGTAGTGGAAGGAGTCTCCTTAACGCATTTTGTTCGACACGTGCCACGACGAAAACCAGCCCATTCAGCGATATTTAGGCGCATTTGGGAGGCCATCAAACTATGTCGAACAAGGCCGAGATAGTGCAGCCATCGCCGTTAAAAACACACACGAACTTCAAAACAGCTCTAAAAATGGACAACTATGTCCATCTAGTGGAAAACATATCTACAAACAGCAAACGCTAGATAATGTGCTGCCATCTGTGAGGCATTGGGAGACTCTTCATGGCCTCCGAGATGGCGAGCGCGCGGCGCGTATCTTGGAGGCCATGCGACTCTTGCTTTAGGTCAAAAACCTGTACCATTCGCGCGCGCGTGCGCGTGAGTGTCTGTGTGCGGAGGTGTGTAACAATACAATTTAATAAGTATGCACTTAGTGGTTGAAGTGCGCACTAGGGGCCGGATTTCGCTATTGCGTTCAACTCTTAAAGTGGAAGCTTAAGGGTCCCCCAATTTTTTACCATCTTCAGTGTCTCGGCACTTGTGGGACAAAATTTCGTGATTGCAGCAAGCTAGCTGATTGAGACCCCTCGCTTAGCGATTGGAAGCTGGGCAAAATCGGTCCCGGCACCGCATTTGTCATTTGGGGGCCGGGGGGGGGGGGGGGGGGAGGAGGGATACGCGGCTCCCACATATGCCTAACTCAGAGGGGATTACGGCTGCACCCAGTGAGCTATCGTTGAAAAGGTCCATCGGAGGGGCACGCTTGAGCGCGTCTGTTTTCTGCGAACGCCTCATTTTCTAGGTGTCTATGGCGGCCGATGCCGGCGATAATGAGACGGTAAATGGGCTTCGTCGCGCGCTCTGGTCGGGATATTTGCAAACGACGCCAGGTGCCCCTCAGTTCGCACCTGTCGCGGCCCTGTGCAACGTTTATAGAAGCTGTTTGGCCCTGTGACCCTCCAAAAACTTGGCGCGCGTCAAGTCACCACCACCTCGCATGCGCAGGTAGTCTCCCCAAAAAAAAGTCCACTGTTCAACCGGCGTCACGTGAAATAGTCATTTGAACACATGTACACTGCCAAACACTCGTCACCTGCCGCGAGGCGAAAGCAGGCTTTTAAGTACTGTCCTACGAGCCTCAAAAGTATGAGGAGGCAAGGTCAAGTTCTCTGTGTCCTTCAAAAACGCTTCTACAGTCACCTGAGTACAAAGGAGAACCGCCAAGCAATTCCTGGAAACCTGGCCACAGTAGCCTAACCTGCTGGCTATGCATTCGTGATGTACAGTGCAACCCCCTTCTTGCACGCCGTGCGGCAGCTTCTGGCTATGGTGCCGCTCCAAGAAAGCGGGGACAACCGAGGACAGCCTGTGCCTCCCATGTTGCGGCTACGGCGCTGACACATTCCAGACAGTCACCGGCGATCTCGTCCGCATTCCACAGTCGACAGTGTGCCGCGCAGTCGGAAAAGTGACCCTACTCATCGCAAAGCACTTGTACTCGATGCTGGTGCGCTTCCCGCAGCCGGCGGGATTTCCTAAAGTTATGCGGGACTTTTATGAAGTGGCCGAATTCCCTCGCGTTACAGGATATGTCGACTGCACACACGTGCGCATTAATAGCCCCGGTGTATTTACGCTCACTAATCACTCATCTCCCGAATACAAAACATGTGGAAGGTCACAAGAATAATAGCTCAAGTGAACCAGTCATACAAAAAAAAATGTTGTTCTTACCAGTTTTGTGGCGGTCTCGCTTTTCCCTTGCAGCTTCCTCTTTCCATTTCTGTTTGAGGTTATTCCAGCATTTCTTGAGCTGGAAGTGGTGGCGCCTGGTAGTCCCGTGGTTGGCGTTGTAGCGCTTGGCTATTTCTTTCCACATTTCATCTTTTTTCGCCACTGACGCAACATCAGTTTTTTACACTCGATAATGTGCTCGAACTGCCTCATAAGATCGATCAGCACACTTTTTTCGTCCTCGGTGAAGCGCGGGGCTGCCTTGCGCTGAGGTGTCTCTTGCGACCACATCGTGCCTTGCTGCGACATCTCAGCGAATGGTTCTTTCTCCTTGATTCGACGACTTCGCATCGAAAAGTGACGTGGGGGACGTAGCGTGAGCCGAAAAATGTTTTCATAGTAGACAACATTTACGTCGTTTTTGTCTCGTTCGGTGCAGCTGTGTGGAATTGAGAAACTTCACAAGCATCAGTTTGCAGCACGATACGAAAAATTCCTCAAGCTTTTCTCAGAAAAAAGAGCTTCCCCTAGTGCGGGTTTAATGCACGGACAGTACAAATTTTTTGGTCACAAGGCGAAGCTTTTCTTGGGACTTCCTCGTAGCTTGTATTAAAAACAGGTGTTCTCGTACAAATACGTGGATGAGCTCTTCGTTCACCTCGCAGAACGCACATGGCAGGCCTGTGTCTTTTTCGTTGTTCGCGACAAAGCTTCCAGCAGATAACATATCCTGACCATGTGCTCCCCCCCCCCCTCCCTCACCATCATGCAGCGCGGCATTGCTGCACCCCGCGATTCAATATTCCACCGAGGCCCATGATCCCGACCCCCGCTTCTTGTCTTGTTTACCATGAATCAGATGTTCAACGAAAGTAGACAAATAATCAGCATTTGCAGTTCTATTCTTTAGCTTATTTTGTTGGGTGGCGGCTCCCACATGGGCCGGAACAAGGGCTTTTTACACTTTGTTTCCAGAACTTGTTGCATTTTTTATTTATTCATATATAACTGCGACCTAGCTCGCTACAAGCATGTCCATAGGTGAATAGAAAGGCTAGTACCTTGAAAATTCGCGATACCTCGCTTAAAACTTGCGAGCCAGGGCAGCGCATATACACTCCGCGTTCGATAAGAAAAAGAAAAACGACGAAAGAACACAACGCAAACCATGCCTTGTTTCGCATCTTTATGGAAATTCTATTAGCGCGCAGGCCAAACAAGCAAGCTTGGAGTAACGCGCTGCGCTTGGGCGGCCACTGAAACCAGCGGGCAACGGACGCTTTACACAAGCAACACTGCGCGTGGCTGGGGAGGCGGGAACCATGTGCCGCTCGTTAACAGTAAAATGACAAAAATATGCTTGTGGCACTTTGATGTGACAGTTCTTTTGAAATATACGAACTTTTCTTGCTGTAACACGTGCCTTCCGCCAACAACTTCATTATTAACCTCGGTACCAGGCGAGCAACGTGTTGCTGCATTGAAGCTCGTTCTTGACTTGACCAAGCAAGACAGCCTGTACGGAAATTATGGCCTTCAACATTTAGATATTCTTCGTAGCGCACTTCAACTTCCACGCGGTTCGGAATATTGATGCACAAACGTTCACGAAGCCTGACTTCCTGGATTGGAAGA
This sequence comes from Rhipicephalus sanguineus, assembly GCF_013339695.2. Lineage (NCBI taxonomy): Eukaryota > Metazoa > Arthropoda > Arachnida > Ixodida > Ixodidae > Rhipicephalus > Rhipicephalus sanguineus. Next base: position 28,933,056 of record NC_051181.1, on the reverse strand, counting down.
AATAGTTTGCGCTGGTTTTTATTGATGCACGGCAGCAATGAACACGTCAGTCTGAAAACTTTAGCTCAGCTAATAACCGGTTTGCACAAACTCGGTTTGTGGGAAAGAACGAAAGGGGCAGAGGGGAACGGCGACCAAGTTGAAGGGGAAAGGGGAAGGTGGAAGTTTAGAATACAAAAAGCCATTGTGAAACGTGCTCGAACACCGAGGGTGGCTGTATAAAAAGAGGACGACTTGCCAGATTGTCACTCGACTTGCTACTTCTCAAGCAGCGAAGCATGTGTTCTCGCCTCGTCAACGAGCTGCTTCTCCGGCTTCGCCAGCGGCAGCTGCAGCCAATGATCATGCCACTGACAGCGGCGTTCGTTCTGGAGGCCTGCATGAGCCGCGGTTTCAGGGACTGTACCGATATTCTGGACGGGTGTAGGAAAAAAAACGTCCCGGAAATACGTCCCCGGAAGATACGTCCCCTGAATAAACGTCCCCGGAAGAAACGTCCCCGCTGCATGGCTCTCTAGGAAAAAAAAAGTCCCCAAGTGAAAAATTTACCGAAAAACGAATCCTGTGCGAACTCACTTGACAAACACTGCATTCTTTATTCGACCTTTCGCAAATTTTCGGCCACATTGTGCTCGAAAAAGAATGAAGGTAATACCGAATCGTATCTAAAATAGCCCTCAGGAAATCTTCACAATTTTCGTAGTCCCGGCAGTATAGTCCTCACACAGGTTGCGAACACACTGCTGCAGGCCATGACCGCTGATTTGCGCTTCTTCTGTGGGAGTGCACCAACTGCAGACTGGGTCATATTTTTTTTTTTTATTGTCACGGTGGCTTCTTCCGACAGCAAGTCGTCAGACCCTTACAGAAAACATCTAGACCCTCTATAGACTAAACACATTTTTAGGCCATCTATAGACTGTCTAAATCTGTTTTTGTGTAAGGGAGGCCCTCCACACGTTGGGAGGCTCTGGTGCGCGATGCTTCCCAGCCTTCTGTTCCAGGCCTCCGCATGATTGTTCGTCCTGTGTCCTCCATCAACAGTGGCCGAGTAGGTGTTCCCATAGCAGAGTAAACTTGAATTTCA
>NC_051181.1:28511187-28571770 GCF_013339695.2 Rhipicephalus sanguineus | reverse complement strand
GTCAGACATGGGCACATCCACGCAATCAACGGACAACGTTGAGTCCGACACATTCTGCTGCGTTGAACGAACACGAGTGAGATTTTCAGACGCGTCATTCGAAGCTGATTTCGTTGGTGAACATTCGCGTTTCCTTTTTGCAATGGTTCTCTCACCTCGCGGCTTCGACGGTGCTGGCCTGAGGTAAGAAGGGTATTGTGGGAAAACACTGGGCACAGTACCTGGCTTCAGCATGCGTCTCTTGGTGTCTTCGCGAAAGTCCGCATCGAGAAAATGAAGGCTGCAGACAGCTGAGTATTTGGATGTAGACTTTGGCTGCCAATTCTTTCTTGATATAACTTTGAGCCATTGTTCCCGGAGTGTCGCATCTGCAGGTATCTCGTGGAATGAAACGCCAGGCTGCTTCTTGCGCTGGCTCGAGGTGCAAAAGGGCACGCAGCAGTACCGCATGACTGGGCTTCAGGTGCGGTTATTAGATCGAGCTCCGAAGAGGCAAGACGCGCGATAAAAAGTAGTACGTGGCACCCTGAGAAAAAATGACCAACAGCATTAGTGCTCACTCCGAACGGGCTACCGCAAAGACTACTGCGCGGGCGCTCGCAGTGCCGGCAAGGCGCACGATAGTGTCAGAACACAGCGCCGCGGCGCGGCGGTGGCGCGCGTAAAGGGGAGAGAGTCGCGCGGAGCAATCGGCGCTGACGCGCCAGGCATCTCAAATATAGGAGGCGTTGGGATATGTTATCTGCTGGAAGCTTTGTCGCGAATAACGAAAAAGACACAGGCTTGCCCTGTGCGTCCTGCGAGGTGAACGAAGAGCTCATGCACGTATTTGTACGAGAGCACCTGTTTGTAATACAAAGCTACGAGGAAGTCCCAAGAAGAGCTTCGCCTTGTCACCAAAAAATTTCTGCTGGTCCGCGGATTAAACCCGCACTGGGGGAAGCTCTTTTTTTCTGAGAAAAGCTTAAGGAATTTTTCGTATCGTGCTGCAAACTGATGCTTGTCAAGTTTCTCAATTCCACACAGCTGCACCGAACGAGACAAAAACGACGTAAAATGTGTACTATGAAAACATTTTTCGGCTCACGCTGCGTCCCCCACGTCACTTTTCGAAGCGAAGTCGTCGAATCAAGGAGAAAGAGCCATTCGCTGAGATGTCGCAGCAAGGCACGTTGTGGTCCCAAGAGACACCTCAGCGCAAGGCAGCCCCGCGCTTCAAAGAGGACGAAAAAAGTGTGCTGATCGATCTTGTGAGGCAGTTCGAGCACATTATTGAGTGTAAAAAACTGATGTGGCGTCAGTGGCGAAAAAAGATGAAATGTGGAAAGAAATAGCCAAGCGCTACAACGCCAACCACGGGATTACCAGGCGCCATCACTTCCAGCTCAAGAAATGCTGGAATAACCTCAAACAGAAATGGAAAGAGGAAGCTGCAAGGGAAAAGCGAGACCGCCACAAAACTGGTAAGAACAACATTTTTTTTGCATGACTGGTTCACTTGAGCTATTATTCTTGTGACCTTCCACATGCTTTGTATTCGGGAGATGAGTGATTGGTGAGCGTAAATACACCGGGGCTATTAATGCGCACGTGTGTGCAGTCGACACATCCTGTAACGCCAGGGAATTCGGCCACTTCATAAACGTCCCGCATAACTTTAGGAAATCCCGCCGGCTGCGGGAAGCGCACCAGCATCGAGTACAAGTGCTTTGCGATGAGTAGGGTCACTTTTCCGACTGCGCGGCACACTGTCGACTGTGGAATGCGGACGAGATCGCCGGAGACTGTCTGGAATGTGTCAGCGCCGTAGCCGCAACATGGGAGGCACAGGCTGTCCTCGGTTGTCCCCGCTTTCTTGGAGCGGCAACATAGCCAGAAGCTGCCGCACGGCGTGCTTGGTGAACCTGTAGCGAGCGTGGAATCGTTCCTCCTCGTACAACTCCATCAGATTTCCTCGGTCACGTAAGGCGGGTCGCGGAATCTTCGGCAGGCAATGTACCTCAGGAAATATGCTACGTCCATAGCGTGGCAAGCAAACTTAAAAGCGGACAACCTCCGCGTCCATTCGAGATGCGGCCATGTTGGAATAACGCATCAAGACTGTTTCAAGCTAGCGCCGCAGCAGACTTGAAACTCGTCCTGGCTACGACTTAGCCAAGTCGTCCGCAAGTTCGAGAACGATTTATGGCGAGTGGCAAAGCTGTCTTGAGTCAAGTACGAGACAAGTAACATCTCTGCATTCGGGGGCCGCCCAAACCAACCAGCTAGTCTAGGTGGAGAGAAGAGGGAGAAGGGAAAGACAGGCTAGTCTAGGTGGTGGTGTTGCCAAAACACGGATGGGTTATTTCTCCAGACATCAGTGGCTAGATCTAGTCGCCGCGTCTTCAATGCACAATGTAACCCCATGAGACTGCTGAAAAAGAAAGAGAGGGAGAGAGATAAAGAAAGAGGGCAAGAAAGCGGGTTGCACTGTACATTATGAATGCATAGCTAGCAGGTTAGGCTATTGTGCCGAGGTTTCCAGGAATTGCTTGGCTGCTCTCCTTTGTACTCAGGTGACTGTAGAAGCGTTTTTCAAGGACACAAAGAACTTGACCTTGCCTCCTCATAATTTTGAGGCTCGTAGGACAGTACTTAGAAGCCTGCTTTCGCCTCGCGGGCAGGTGACGAGTGTTTGGCAGTGTACATGTGTTCAAATGACTATTTCACGTGACGCCGGTTGAACAATGGACTTTATTCGGGAGACTACCTGCGCATGAGAGGTGGTGGTGACCTGACGCGCGCCAAGTTTTTGGAGGGTCACAGGGCCAAACAGCTTCTATAAACGTTGCACAGGGCGGCGACAGGTGCGAACTGAGGAGCACGTGGCGTCGTTTGCAAATATCCCGACCAGAGCGCGCGACGTAGCCCATTTACCGTCTCATTATCGCCGGCATCCCCCGCAGGGGCGTCTGCGCAAGCAGGCGTTTGGTGTGTAGCGACCCCACGGACCCGAGCTAGCGGGGGGGTTTCGACCCCTTCCCACGCCTCGCCGTGCGTGGCTTTGCCGTGTCCGGGGAAAAGGGGATCCTGGGTGTTGAGCCGACGCCGGGTGATTGGACCTTTAAGGCCCCCCGGCAGAGGCAACACGCCCCTTTGGCCCCGGCTTCACGTAGACGGCACCCCTGGGCTGACCCACGCAGGGGAAATCGGCAGTCGCCTTTTCCTATCTCTCTCCCACATCTTCGTCTTTCTCTCTCACTGTTCACCTTTCCTGTCCTCTACTCTCTTCAACTTACTTCCTTTTTCATGGCGGCAAGGGTTAACCTTGTGTGGGTAGCCAGCCTTGGATACGCCATATTTGGTTATAGCGGTAACGTACAGCTGGCGCTTGCAGGATGTGCTTTTCACACTTCCTGCAGCGTCCCCTAGTTGGGCTCCGTGGTGGGTGGTTGGCGTTACTGCCGAAACATACGACATCCTATGGATAGCTCTTTCCCGAAACTTCCCGATCGTCCCCATAAGAGGGGGCGCACCGAAGATGTATTTCGCTTTGTTGGACACCAGAAAGAAACCTTTCCACGTTATCATGTTGTACATTCCGAAAAAGCAGGAAAGACAGTGAGAATGATCTCACCTTTCCTGGTCTCGAAAACACTGTCAGATACAATTGGAGCAGGCTACAAAGCATCGAGAATGGCAAATGGAGATCTCCTCTTAGAACTCCGCGACCAAATGCAGCATCAGAAACTGTTGAATCAAACATCATTTGGGGACGTCCCAGTGACAGTCACCCCCCACCGCACGATGAACACATCCCGTGGTGTTGTCTCAGATGATGACCTCATGGGACTAACTGAGGCTGAACTTGTTGAGGGCGGAGTGACCAGAATGTCCTGAATGTGAAGAGAATCAGATGAGGCGCGATGGAAAGGAAATACAGACCAAGCATCTAATCCTTACTTTTGGCTCCAGTATCCTGCCCGAAACGATCGAGGCAGGGTACATCAAACTCAAAGTCAGACCCTACATTCCAAATCCTCTCCGATGCTTCAAGTGCCAGCGATTCGGCCACAGTTCACAAAACTGTCGCGGCCGCTCTACCTGTACAAAATGTTGTGCAACTGAACATCCGTCCGAGTCCTGCGAAAATGCTGCACACTGTGTGAACTGTGATGGGGACCATGCCGCGTACTCGCGATCGTGCCCATCATGGAAGAGAGAGAAGGAAATAGTTGCAATTAAGGTCAAAGAAAACATCTCCTTCAAGGAGGCACGCAGGCGTATTTCCTACCTACCGAATGGTAGCTTTGCCGATGTGGCGCGACAGGGGGCAGCGTCACAACGGCTTCCGGCGGCTGTCCAGCGCACACGTAGTGAGCTGGCAGTGACGCCAACTTCCCCCTCGGCGGCTGCAGCCAGTGCTGCATCGCCATCTCTAAAAAAGGACCCACCAGCCTCTGAGCAGGTGGGCCCAAAGGCTCTGCCTCCTGAGGCGAAGCCTCTTCGGCGAACATCCAACGCCTCGCAAGAGGTGATGGACACTAGTTCGAGTGAGGCGGCGCGGAAAGCGCCAAAGGAGCGGCGCGACTCTGTCGACCGCTCTAAGAAAGGAAAAATTCCTATTACGGCGCCTAGAAAAAGCTCCGTAACTTGAGGTTTCTCTAAACACACAGCACTAACCTTCCGTTCAAGATGGATACGCAGGTATTGCAATGGAACGTCAGAGGTCTTCTGCATAATCTAGACGACGTTAATGAGCTCCTGCGTAAATTCCTGCGTAAGTTGACAGTAGCGTTAGCTGCAGGCAACTCCATCTTAGAACACATCTAGAAGCAGTCGCTATTCAAGCGGTGCTTTTTAACAAGCTAATCACTGTCATCTCATTATACATTCCCCCAGGCTATAGACTTATTAGAACTGAATTCCAGAACCTAATTGATGAGCTTCCTGAACCCTATTTACTAGTTGGAGATTTCAATGCACATAGCACTCTTTGGGGAGATTCTCGTTGTGATGCGAGAGGAAGACTGATAGAAAATTTCCTATTCTCTACTGGTGCATGTCTGCTCAACAAAAACGAACACACATACTTCAATGCCACGCACCAAACATACTCATCTATCGACTTAACCATCACATCCAGTACTCTAGTTCCGTATCTTGAATGGCAGGTTATTAAAAACCCATACGGAAGCGACCACTTCCCTATAGCGATAAGCTTAACAAAACGAGACAGTGGTTCCCCCCAGCTTCCTCGTTGGAAAATTAAGTCCGCAAACTGGGAGCTGTTCCAAGAATACACATATCTACAGTGGGATGACATTGCTTCCTCTAGTATAGACGACGCTGTGGCGTATATAACACATTTTATTATAGACGCTGCTGAAAAATGTATTAAACAAACCAACAGACAAATTAGAAAACGTCGTATACCCTGGTGGAATGAAGAATGTAGGGAGGCAAGAAGAAAACAGAACAAAGCTTGGCTTTACTTCGCGACCATCCAACAGCTGAGAACCTCGTTAATTTCAAGCAAACAAAGTCGCAGGGCAGACGAGTCCGTCGACAGGCTAGGAGAGAAAGCTGTCAAAAATACATATCTAACATAAACTCTTATACGGATGAGGGTAAGGTGTGGAATAGCCTAAACAAAATAAATGGCCGGGAAACACAACCACTACCCTTAGTAAATACCGAAGGCAATAGCATGGAAGACCAGGCAGACTTTCTGGGTGAATACTTTCAACATATTTCTAGCGCATCCCACTATAATCCAACCTTCCTGAGGTTCAAGGAACGCGCTGAGCGGGAACGCCTTGAACGAAAGTGCGCAGAAGATGAACCTTACAACCGTCCGTTTAATGTAGCCGAACTCAAGGCCGCTTTGAACTCCTGCCACAACTCAGCACCAGGTGGTGATCGTATAATGTATGAAATGATCAGGAACTTACACCCCGAAGCACAGAATGCACTTCTGTCTCTCTACAACACCTTGTGGGCAGCTGGGTACATTCCAACGTCTTGGAAAGAAGCCATTATAATTCCAATACACAAGCAAGGGAAAGATCCGTCCTTAGCCAGTAGCTACAGGCCAATAGCATTGACGAGCTGCTTGTGCAAACTCTATGAAAAAATGATAAACCGGCGATTAATCTATCTTCTCGAAAACAACAACCTACTAGACCCACTTCAGTGCGGCTTCAGGGAGGGTCGCTCAACACTAGACCACCTTGTTGGTATTGAGGGAATAGTTAGAGATGCCTTTATCCATAAACAGTTTTTTTCTTTCCGTATTTCTCGACCTCGAGAAAGCCTATGACACAACATGGCGATTTGGAATCCTCAAAGACCTGTCCGCGTTGGGTGTTCGGGGCAACATGCTCAAAACAATAGAAAGTTACCTGTCCGATCGCACTTTTCGCGTTAGAGTGGGAAATGTCCTGTCAAAACCGTTCACTCAAGAAACTGGTGTGCCACAAGGAGGAGTGCTTAGCTGCACCCTCTTCATTGTAAAAATGAACTCTCTTCGTACGGTTATTCCTCCCGCAATGTTTTACTGTGTATATGTTGATGACGTCCAAATAGGCTTCAAATCATGTAACCTTTCAATCTGTGAGCGACAAGTTCAGCTGGGCCTGAACAAAATAACTAAGTGGGCAAATGAAAATGGTTTTAAGATAAACCCCCTTAAAAGCTCGTGTGTTCTTTTTAACAGAAAAAGAGGCCTTGTATCAGATCCTGAGGTTACGCTGGATGGACAACGCTTGCAGGTCAACAAAGAACATAAGTTTCTAGGTGTCATTCTTGACTCAAAACTGTCCTTCATCCCGCACATCAAGTACATTAAAACAAAGTGCCTAAAAACAATGAATATCCTAAAAATACTGTCACACACAACTTGGGGGAGTGACAGGAAGTGCTTAATGAACCTCTACAAGAGTCTTGTCAAGACACGTTTAGACTACGGAAGTGTGGTGTATCACTCTGCCGCACCAAGTGCGCTGAAAATGCTTGATCCGATTCACCATTTGGGCATACGCCTAGCCACTGGCGCCTTCAGGACGAGCCCAGTACAAAGTCTCTACGTGGAATCAGACGAGTGGTCACTCAGTTTGTTTGCAACGGTCATACAATATCTTCACGTATTTTCTGAAAGTGAATGCACAGTCTGAACACCCTGCTTATCCTACTGTAAATGATACAGGATGTGCCACACTATTCCACAAGCGACCGGCACTAAGAGAGCCGTTCTCACTTCGTGTCAGGAAGCTTAATGAAGAAATGGATGTCTCGATTGTTACACACCATGCAATGCCTCCGGCGAGACCACTCCCGCCATGGCAGTGCCAACAAATTGACTGTGACATATCCTTCATCAGAACTTCCAAACATGCTCCACAAGCGCATATACATACACATTTTCTTGAATTACAGGCAAAGTACTGTTGTGCTGAGTTTTTTACTGATGCTTCCAAGTCGCATGCCGGTGTTCATTATGCAGCGATCGGTCCTTCATTTACAGAATCCGGCGCTATGCACCGAGAAACAAGTATCTTCACAGCAGAAGCCTTTGCACTATTGACTGCTGTGAAACATATCAGCAAAGAAAAGTTAGAAAAATCTATTATATTCGCAGACTCTCTCAGTGTGGTGAAAGCCATCATGTCTCTCCGAAAGAATAAAAACCCTGTAGTGATGGAACTATATCCACTCCTTTGCACCATGTATGCATCTGGCCAACATATCGTGTTATGCTGGGTGCCTGGACATAGAGACATCGAAGGCAATGTCTTGGCTGACCAGCTAGCCACTTCTGTCCACGTAAATGCTACTAATACATCTATGGGGGTTCCCGTAACGGACCTGAAACCCTTTTTAGGGAAAAAGCTCAGGGCCTTCTGGCAAAGGTCATGGGATCTAGAACTAGATAACAAATTACACTTGATTAAGCCACACCTTTGCAGTTGGACGCCCACTGCAAAGACACGCCACACCGAAGTAACATTATGCAGACTTAGAATAGGACACACACACAGCACACACGCGTACCTCTTATCCGGTGGTGAGCCACCCAGCTGTGATAAATGTGGCCAGCCACTCTCAGTCCTTCACGTCTTGTTGGAATGCCGAGAACTTGAAGTGCTTAGGAGAAAACATTTTCCAGTACCAGTCCGACAGCAAATCCCACTACACCCAGCAATGTTGCTAGGCAAGGATCCGTTTTTCAGATATGAATATCTTTTAAGATACTTCAAAGAACTTCGTAATTTTCACATCATATACACAGGTGATCCGTAGCACGGCCTCTCACAAGAGGTCGATGTTGCGGTAGTCTCTTAAGAGAAAGCACCTACCTCAGGCCCTTGGTCTCAAGGGCGTACGTGAGGTTTTCGTGCTACCTCCATGCTCTATTTTAGTAACGCAAGCACTACTGATTTATCCTCACCACACAATTCACGCCACTGTCATGATTTTAGCAATTATGCTTTTTACGCACCGTCATTGCGAACAATTTTAGGCCCTTATACAGCCATCTAACATCCTCATTGATCACGTCCCATACCATGACCTGGCACTCTTTGGCCACCACTGGCCCTTGTGCCAAAAAAATACCATATAACAACATATCGCCGGCATCGGCCGCCATAGACACCTAGAAAATGAGGCGTTCGCAGAAAACAGACGCGCTCAAGCGTGCCCCTCCGATCGACCTTTTGAACGATAACTCACAGGGTGCAGCCATAATCCCCTCTGAGTTAGGCATATGTGGGAGCCGCGTATCCCCCCCCCCCCCGGCCCCCCTATGACAAATGCGGTGCCGGGACCGATTTTGCAGCTTCCAAACGCTGAGCGAGGGGTCTCAATCAGCTAGCTTGCTGCAATCACGAACTTTTGTCCCACAAGTGCTGAGACACTGAAGACTGTAAAAAAATTGGGGGACCCTTAAGCTTCCCCTTTAAGAGTTGAACGCAATAGCGAAATCCTGCCCCTAGTGCGCACTTCAACCACTACGTGTATACTTATTAATTTGTATTGTTACACACATGCGCACACAGACACACACGCGCACGCGCGCGTGAATGGTACAGGTTTTTGACCTAAAGCAAGAGTCGCATGGCCTCTAAGATACACGCCGCGTGCTCGCCATCTCGGAGGCCATGAAGAGTCTCATAATGCCTCACAGATGGCAGCACATTATCCAGCGTTTGTTGTTTGCTTGTTGATATTTAGAGCTGTTTGAAAGTTCGTGTTTGTTTTTAGCGGCGATGGCTGCACTATCTCAGCCTTTTTCGACATAGTTTATTTATTTATTTATTTATTTATTAGTACCTCAAATGCCCCGTGAGGGGTATTACATGGGGGGTGGGCATAACTAGTCGATGATAGTTTCGATGGATGCCTTGAAAGATGCATGGCTGGAGTGGTGTACAACGTCGGCAGGAAGACGATTCCAGTCCTTTGCCGTGTGAACGAAGAATGATTTCATGTGAGCGGTAGTGCGGGCTGCCGGAGGATAGACTGCCTTTGGGTGGCCATGACGGGATGAAGTACGATGCAAGGGTTCGATGTCAGCCTGGTGAGGTAAAAGGTGATAGAACTTATGAAAAAGACACAATCTTGCAGTCCTGCGGCGCTGCTCGAGGGTTTGAAGATGAAGAGATGACTTGAGCTCGGTGACGCTGGTGTGATAAGAGTACTCTGAACAAATAAACCTAGCTGCGCGATTTTGTATGGATTCCAGAGCGGTTGAGAGGTTAGTTTGATGCGGGTCCCAAACTGAGCATGCATATTCGAGTTTTGGTCGAACGAGTGTTAAGTATGCTAGTAGTTTCACCGAGGAAGGAACAGGGCGTAGGTTACGACGCAAATAGCCAAGCGCACAATTAGCTGCATTGCTGATGTTAGAAATGTGAAGTGACCAAGTAAGGTTATTGCATAAGTTAATACCAAGGTATTTACAGCTATCATGTATTTAGCGGAAGCGAACGATTGACGACGATGAAAAGTTAGAAGTGATGTTTTTCTCACGTTTAGAGACATTAGCCATTTGTTACACCAAGATTCTATGAGAGAAAGGTCAGACTGCAGGGTGAGGATGTCAGTGTTGTTAAGTATGGGATGGTAAATTACACAGTCATCAGCAAACAGCCGGATTTTAGAAGCACAATCCTTGGGTAAGTCGTTAATGTATATTAAAAAAAGCAACGGGCCCAGAACAGTGCCCTGTGGCACGCCGGAGACAACACGTGATAAAGGAGAGGAGTGTTGGTTAGCGTAAACAAATTGCTGACGGTTAGACAGAAAGTCGCAGAGCCATTCGTAAACAGGAGGGTTGAGATTTAATCGTGAGAGTTTTAGAAAGAGCCGTTTATGAGGAACCTTGTCAAATGCCTTTTGAAAGTCTAGGAAGAGGGTGTCGACGGGTATGTTTTGGTCGAGGTAAGAGGATATGTCATTGATGAAGAGGACGAGTTGTGTTTCGCAAGACATACCCTTCTGAAAGCCATGCTGGTTAGGATTGAAGTAATGACATGATGCTAGAAACTTTACCACGTGAGAACAGATTATATGTTCCATTAGTTTCGAACAAACACTGGTCAGGGAAATTGGACGATAGTTATTGCATGAAGATGATGAACCTTTTTTAGGTACTGGAATTATCTTGCCCACCTTCCAGTCTTGCGGCACCACTCCAGATGACAGAGATTGCTGAAAGATGTGACATAGGAAGGTACTGGTGACGTGTTTAGTATTCTTTAACAATTTAGAGTTGATTCCGTCAATGCCAGCTGAAGGCGTAAACTTAAGCGTCTCAATTAATTTGGTGATGCCATTTACTTCAAATGTTATATCGGACATTGGTGGGTGGTCTAGGTAGGGACATTCAGGAAGATTAGTACAAGGCTCAGAAGTGAACACGCTCGAAAAAACAGTGTTGAGTACATGAGCTACGTTATGGTCTGGAATAGGCTTACTATCGTCATCAACTAGAGATAATGGTTTGTGTGGCTTTGGGTTAATGTATTTCCAAAATTGCTTCGGGTTATTTCTTAACATGGAAGGCAGTGTTTCCGAATAAAACGATCGTTTAGCACTTGCGGCCAATGAATTAAACTCTTTTTCTGCTATTTTATATTTTTCCCAGGAAGAGACATTATTTGAGCGTTTGGCTAAACGAAATAACCTTTTCTTTTTGTTGTTTAGGCGTTTTAATGCGTTGTTGAACCATGGGGACGAAGGGCGTTCTGTTATAGTAATGGTTGGGATGAATGCTTCCGCTAGTTCTAGTAGTTTGTTCTTAAAAGACGTCCAGTTTATTTCAACAGTGCGCTTAGGAAATTCTGTTATGTACTGGTTGTAGAAGGTAGTCAGCGTGGTATTAATGCTATCATAATCGCCTTTATCGTAAAGCGTTATTTTCTTCGTAACCTTTTTGCTCATGGGTAGGTGACAAGTGAGTTCAGCATGCAATACAGAATGATCACTTAATCCTGGTAGATGTGCTACGGGAGATACACTATCAGAATGAGACGATAAAATGAGGTCGAGTATGTTCGAACATTGCCCCTTCTTTCGTGTTGGGGCCGATACAAGTTGTGTTAATCCGAAAGTAAGGCACGTGTTAAGAAATGTACTTTCAGAGTTATTCTTTGCTAGCGTCAGTGCGGGCTCAGACCAAGTTATATCAGGGAAGTTGAAGTCCCCAAAAAGGAGCAACGGCGCATGACAGAGTGATGTGACTGCTTGCAATGCTTCGTGAAAATGAAGAGGGAAAGAAGCATCTGCATCAGGTGGTCGATAGCATACACCGTTAAGGGCTTGAGGGTACACGTTGTTGCACAAGACAAATAAAATTTCGAGGGGTGAAGTGATATCGATGATTTGGCAGCACAGGCTTTGATGGAAGGCTATCAGAACGCCACCACCTCGTTTACCCTCACGGTCACGCCTAAATATGTTGAAATCAGGAAATATCGGACTGAGCTCTGTGTCTTGGACGGTATTTTTGAGTAAAGTTTGATGGCCTCCCAAATGCGCCTAAAAATCGCCGAATGGGCTGGTTTTCGTCGTGGCACCTGTCGAACAAAATGCGTTAAGGAGACTCCTTCCACTACATGGCATTTATGTAGTGTTTTTTTTTCGGCGCAGTTGCACTTAACATCGTGGCTTTGTGGTAGGACACCTGCTTGCCACGCGAACGGCCCGGGTTCGATCCTCAATGGGACCGACATTTTTATTATTTATTTTATTTGCTTCTTTCTCGATTTTTCGCTCACAACCAGCGGTGCCGACGCCGACGGCGGAATTTCTGCGACACGAGCTCTCTAACGCTATCGCGTTAAAACATAGAGGGGGCGGGCACAGCGAATTTGAACAAAATGTCACCTACCGTTGTCATTGAAAGAACGCCTTTCCAATATCCTATATATGGGTCATTTATGAAAGGCGTTTGACGTCAGGTTTCGAAAAAAAAAACACACCGATACTGATTTCCACTATGACTAAAATCTGGACGCCGATTCTGAAATATAGAATTTTCGTTCCACGGTGAAGTTTCAACTCATAGTGACCGCATGGGGTGCGTCACGAAAAAAAGAATGCTTGAGACCAGTCCCGTCTTCCGTGCTAAGCCGCGGGCGCCCTTTTTGAAACCCTTGCGCTAAGTTGCGTACTCTGGGGTTTCTGTCGCATCTCAAAAATATCACTCGGCTAAACGTGAAAAAAAAAAGTTCTGTTCATGAGTATACGCGATGGTCGTCCCATATGCTGGAGTTATGAGGGCTCGCATCAGTAAGCGCGTGCGAACTTCCTAAGGCAACCGTTTCGTGTGATCACTTCGTTTACCACACCACTGTGCGGTGGCTCTGAAACGAATGAAAAGATCTGCAGCACCATGTGCGCCAACTGATGAGGTTCTGACAGGTGCGCCGTCACATTCGCGCAAGCCCGTGGCAAGTGCGCAAGGGGTGCGCGAAATATATATCCCAACAAAACTCGCAAGGTCCCTTATGCTGTTTTTGTCTAAGAGGATCCGAACGCCAAAGGCGCCTTCTTTTTCTTCTCAGTGGACAGCATTGATCCCCCCACCGAAAGCCTTCCGCACCACCTCACGCGGCTTGTCAGTTCCTCGGAGATCTGCCCACCTTTGACCAAGCGGCGATGTCATGTGATGACGTCACGAGAGAGAGAGAGAGAGAGCAACTTTATTAAAAAAAAAAAAAGGTCCGGCGAGTTCTTCGGGGATTTGGGCTAATATCCCCACCTAGGCGTCGGCCACGAGCCCTTGAGCTCTGGCGGCTGCCTCGGCCCGCTGGACGGCCCAGAGTTGGTCCTCGAGGGCGAAGCTGAGCAGTGCAGTCTCCCAGCGCGTTCGGTTCGAGGCTGCGTCTCCGTCTGGTACCCCACCTCTGTCACACTCCCATAACATGTGTTCCAGGGTAGCCCTGGCCTCGCAAAACTTGCATCTTGCCGAATAAAGCTCTGGGTAACAGAGATTCAAGATCGCTGGGCTCGGAAACGTTCTGGTCTGCAGCTGTCGCCACGTGACCGCCTGCTTCTTGTTCAGTTTTTGGTGTGGTGGCGGAAATTTGCACCTGGCCAATCTGTAATGTTGTGTAATTTCTCGAAAACTAGTGAGGCGATCCTCCCACTCCCACTCCCCGCCCGACGTCGCGGCCGAGGCGGCGGCGGTGTTGACGGTGGCGGCTCGGTCCGTAAGCCCTCGAGCCGCCCCGTGCGCCGCCTCATTGCCGGCGAGCGAAGTGGTGTGTGCGGGTGCCCATAAGATGTAAACGTCCCTATTCTCGGTTTTGCCCGCAAGCAGAATTCGTAACGCCTCGGGGGAGACGCGGCCGTTGGCAAAGTTGCGGACTGCGGTCTGGGAGTCGCTAATTACCACTTCGGCCATGGTGGTGGTCACCGCGAGCGCGATAGCCACTTCCTCCGCTGTCTCCACGTGCTCAGTGCGTACAGTGACGCTTGTCTTGCAAGCGTTCTCATGATCTATTACCGCGGCCACGAAGCCGCGCCTGCGTGCGTATCTGGCCGCGTCCACGAAATGACGTCGCGATGACAAAAAATTTTTGTGATCTGTCACGTCATAAGGTGACGTCAACCATTTTATTTTTATCATGAAAGTGTTTTATGCCGGGGTCCACCAAGACTTCAGTGACGTATTTCCGTCACGGAAATGACGTCGAAAAAATGTACACGATTAGATGGCAAAGGAAAAAGTTCCGTCACCGATTAGCGAACCCACGACCGCTGGGTCCGCAACAACAGATTCCGGGCGCGCTATCCACTGCGCCATGGTCACAGACTCTAGAGGCTTTACAAACGCGCCTTTTATATCTACCACTCTACCGGTCGGAGGGGTGGTGTTGCCCTCTGGGAGCGGCAAAGTAAAGTAATTCATTATTACTGTGGCTTCCACGATTAGTACCTGCAACGCGTTACACGTTTGTCCCATTCGGCGCGTTTTCAACAGAAGTGCAATTTTGTCAATGCCTTAACACACCGCGAGGTGGCGACCTTAACGCAAGCGTCGTAAAAGCGTCGGCCTCGCTCATCGCATCACGCTAATCAAACCAAAAATAGCTCTGCGACGAGCGCCTGCCTCACCTGGCTGTTACACCGCGTTCCCCGCCTACGCGCTCGCCCCGAGAAAAATTGCGGCCGGGCTACCGGGGCCGCACGACGCGCTTTGCGTTTCTCTCTACTGCGGCCGTGGTGTTCAATCACATTTTAACATGCCGCAGCATGGCGACCAAGTTCTGCGTCGAATATGGGACGCTAGTCTGGCTATCACAACTCGTTCTTAGATTACGCTTTCACCGCCAACTACTACACCTAGCACAAGGGTTTGTTTAATGTGAGCAGCTGCGTAGGTTCGCGTATTGCCTTAGGAACGTGTATAGTGGCCCCTTGGCTGATTCGCAAAAGGAAGAATTATGGTGTAGTGAGCACTTAGCAACTGTACTTGCAGTAGGCGTTCTAGGATGGTGTGAAACGGCCAATGTTTCGCGAACAGTCGTTCGTTTCCTTACGACACTGTTGATGCATGCGCCGAGAACCGTTTTTGTTTCTCAACGTCCTTCGCTTTCTTCTCATGCGCTAGGATTCATCGAATAGAATACGGGTTTCTATAACCACGTTTCGAATGTGGGCCTCTTCAAATTCCCTGATGGAAACGAGGGCGAAGGGAATATTGGAATGGAAGAGGGAATATTCGTATTTAAAGCGTACGTCACTAGTTCGTACATTACGTTTTAGGGTGACGGTTCTACTAAAGCCCCTCCATGAGTTTTCCGCCGACCAGGTTAAGTAGCGCCAACTCGCCCTCTCCCTCTACCTTTGAACCGGATCTCCCGCAGCGGAAGCGGACGTGCCGCCATGATGTTTCCCGGTTGCACCCTCCCCCACCCCCCGCCTCCGCCTGATTGTCCTGCCGCTCGGCTGTCTCCGCAACCTTCCTGCCGGCGGAGGATCGGTCGTGATTTTGCTTTAATGGAGCTTTGATGTACATCGATCTCGCTAAATGCACACTCTAGGTGATGTAGCTAAGCGTCTAGGAGATCAATGGGAACTGCAGCTGTGCGTATGTGATGCGTGCGCGGGCATTGCAACTGCACGAGTGCGTCTCGCCCGATGGAAGGACCTCCTTGATATGTGTGTTGTGTGAAGTTTCGTGCGATGCACCGAAAATGTGCCTTCGTCATGCGGCGAAAAGGCGAGCCGAATGAAAGAATGCGAGCTTCAGTGTGCGAGCTTGGTGTGAAGTTAAGCTCGCTTGGTATGCCTGAAGTGACTTAAACGCCTTCCTGCAATGTCATACTGGTGTGAATGCTCATAGACTGGGCATTGTCACCGATTAATATAATCGTTTTGCAATGTAAAGTTCGAACATCTCTGTTCCACGGCTGCTTCTTCAGACGTCGGTCAAGCGTCGATGAAAGACCCTCCTTTGCGTCTGTTGCCGCATCTGCGCCATGCAGTCATCGAACGCGAGGTTGGCGTGTGTCGTAGATAGAATGAACAATTCCGCTACTCACCCCACTGGTTCACTAGAAGTTAACAGTGGACCACACGGGCGGAATATTTATACTGCGCGGGAAGGTAGGTTTGCGAGGCGGCACGCAGTACGTTATATGTATGAAATGCCGCTTTTGCACATCTGTATGAAGCGCTACGTGGTGCTCAGTGCCGACTTCTTTGGCTGGATGCCTTGTCGTCCAATGCGCTGCAGCCAGACGGCTGTTCTCTCTTCATCATACTTACCAAGGGGTAAAGAAAAGAGAGATTTGCCGGTATTCCATCGCGTCGGACAGCCTGGTGCGCAGCAGCCAGGCGGCATCCCTAGCGACGCAGAAACACCGAGCGAAAATTCCCTCGGCGGCAGAGGTAAAGATATTCTAGTTCACTGTAGCAGAGGAAAATAATTGCTGTCTCGCGTGTGTGGAAACAAGATGGAAGGAAAAAGCGGAAGGAGGTGGCCCAATAACTTCCTTCCGGAAACTCCGGAACCGGAACTAGGCGGCGGCGGCGGAACAATGCTTGGCGCTACTTAAAAAAGCGGCAGTAGACGTGATGGAGGGGCTTTAGGTTCTACCATCGCCATCTTGCGAGTAGTTTACTCTTGAGCCACCAGAAGACGCCACTAAGTCACGTTTGGAAAAAAGCGAGGAAAATGCACTCACCACCGTCGTAGCATGCGGCGGCGAAGGGCCTGTTCCTGCCGCAACTAATCCATTCTTTTCGGGGGTGCCGCTGCTTCCATAATCTCCTTTGAAAAGTTTCACGTGTGCGTGACGCCCTCGCTCTCCCCTCCACCCCCCCACACTCCCCAACAACAACAACAGCAACAAAAAAAGGCACGGACCCGAGAGCCTTTGTACTCCCGTGCAACTGTCCAGAAAAGAGGTGCTTCTCTCTCTCCCCTGGTAACGTATAACTATTTACAATAGAATGGTTAGGCCCTGCCGCAAGGGTTGCTGGAAATAATGGTTTGGTTTCTGAACCGACTGTTTCTCTCCCTCGCTAAAAAAGAGTAGAAGACCGTTCGTTTGTGCAGTAACTTCTTGAGGAAGTTCTTCAGTGGCCCTGAACACCGGCAGTATTGGGTCGCGTGGAACAGCCCCGACCTTCCGCACGTGCATAGAAATTATAGATTTCTCCACTGTCACCAGCTTTGGCTCGACTGTAAATTTAGTGTGGGTGTCGCACATGGTCCGCTTGATACTTATGTCGCTACATTCACAAGCTACCCAGGAGGTTCCTTTCCGCTACCTCCTGGCTATCATTACACAAAGCCCCCTTTTTGTGCCTTGCAATGAGCCAAAAATAGGGATATTATATGCATGAACGAAGGAAGGGCTTTGCCTTTTTGCCAGCTAAAACACCATGAGCCTCATGCATCCCTAAACAGGTTTATGGGGCACCGCTTCCTTTTCCTCTGTTACATAGCTATTTGAAATCTTCAAGAATGTGAATGGGGATTAGGGTGACATCGGCCATGTTGTGGTGCAAGCGTGGCGAGCAGGCAGAGAGCGGGAGAGGAGGTCAAGCAACGCGGCATACATACCTGGAGGGCGCACTCACAAACATACACGAACGCACTGCTCAGCTTTAGCCGAACGTATGAGAGGCTTTTTTTTTCAGCTATAAAACGAGTCCTCCTAGGACCGCAGCGAAGAGCACAAGTCGTAACGCATATGCTAATTGCGTCCTTTTGGGAGTATTGAATAATAATATGTGTAAGGGCTCTTTCTCGGCGAAACCCAACCTATCTGTATAGGCCGAAAGTCGACACCCGTAAACTAGCTCAGGTTTTCGAAGAGGCTCTCCGATAAGGCTCACGGAAGCGATTGTTATTGTACTAAAATTGTCATTTCTTCCCGCAGGTTGGCTGCTATTGGCAAAGTTGCGCAACTTATGCGAAGCAGCCAAGTGCGCAGCTATAGTACAGAACTCGATCTATGCATTGCTTGTAGTTTCAGTGCCGGCCAAAATTTCCCAATGTGCATTATTATCAGTGAGGTGTCTACGTAGCAACAATGTAAAGTAAGAAATAAATAAAACAGAACACAAAGAGGGACGGCAGTCGAACGAAGAACGCCTTCAGTGCGAAATCTCCACCGAAGCGTCAAGAAGGTTGATCCCGACAAGGACTTTTTTTTTTTTTTTTGCTGGCTTTCTTGCTTCTGCTAGAGGTGGTGGATGTCGCCGCATCCTTTTTCCCCGTCTTAGCACAGTACACATGGTTGGGAAAGTTTAGAGTCCTCATCAAGCGCGAAAAGTGCCCCTCGCCGTCTACACGAGTGCTACAAAAAAAAATAATAATTGCTTGACGTGACTTTATGACGTCACAGATCACCAAAACTTTTGTCATCGTGACGTCATTACATGACATCGCTGCTTGGTCAAAGGTGGGCAGATCCCCGAGGAACTGACAAACCGCGTGAGGTGCGGAAAGCTTTCGGTGGGGGTGGGGGGGGAGGGGAGAAAGTCGACTGAGAAGAAAAAGAAGGCGGCTTTGGCGTTCGAATACTGTTATTCAAATGCATAAGGGACCTTGAGAGTTTTATTTGGATAGATATTTCGCACACCCCCTATGCACTTGCCGGGCCCCCGCAGGGGCGTCTGCACAAGCAGGCGTTTGGTGTGTAGCGACACCACGGACCCGAGCTAACGGGGGGGTTTCGACCCCCTCCCACGCCTAGCCGTGCGTGGCTTTGCCGTGTCCGGGAAAAAGGGGATCCTGGGGGTTGAGCCGACGCCGGGTGATTGGACCTTTAAGGCCCCCCGGCAGACGCAACACACCCCTTTGGCCCCGGCTTCACGTAGACGGCACCCCTGGGCTGACCCACCCAGGGGAAATCGGCAGTCGCCTTTTCCTGCCTCTCCCCTCACATCTTCGTCTTTTCTCTTACTTTAAATCTTTCCTGTCCTCTACTCTCTTCCATTGACTTCCGTGTTTCCTGGCGGCAAGGGTTAACCCTGTGTGGTTATCCTACCTTGGATACACCATATTCGGTTATAGTGGTGGCGTACAGCTGGCGCCTGCAGGGCCTGTGCTTACAGACCCTGCAGCGTCCCCTTGTAGGACTCCATGGTGGGTGGCTGGCGCTGCTGCCGAAATATAAACATTTAAATATGGCTAGTTCCTTCCCCCCACTCCCTGATCGCCCTCACAAAAGAGGGCGCACCGACGAAGTCTTCCAGTTTTTTGGTCACCAGAGAGTATCTTTCCCCCGATTCCACGTTATCCACGCTGACACACCCGGCAAACCAGTGCGAACACTTTCACCTTTTCTAGTTTCGAAGTCTTTGACCGAAATCTTTGGCCCAGGATATAAAGTATCGAGAATGGCAAGTGGTGACCTCCTCTTGGAGCTCCGCGACCAGAAACAATATGAGAGACTGCCTAATCTAGCGAAATTTGGAGATACCAACTTAATAGTAACCCCACACCGAACCATGAATACCACCCGTGGCGTTGTTTCAGATGATGACTTGTTAGGGCTGACGGAGGCTGAACTCCTGGAGGGTTTCAGCGAACAGAATGTCATCAACGTGAAACGAATTAGGATAAGGCGTGATGGCAAAGAAGTCCAGACTAAGCACCTGATACTTACTTTCAATTCAAGTGTACTGCCCGACTCCATCGAGGCTGGGTACATCAAGCTTCGAGTGAGGCCATATATACCAAACCCTCTCCGATGTTTCAAATGCCAGCGGTTCAGCCACAGTTCACAGAACTGCCGAGGCCGCCTAACTTGCGCCAAATGCAGTGCTGAAGAACACACATCTGATGCCTGTGAAAACTCTCCTCTCTGTGCGAACTGTAATGGGGAGCATGCCGCATACTCACGGTCATGCCCATGCTGGAAAAAAGAAAAGGAAATTGTCACAATTAAAGTAAAACAAATCATTTCATTTAAGGAGGCACGAAGGCAGGTGTCCTACCTACCAGAAACCAGCTTTGCCGAAGTGGCGCGTCAGGAGGCAGCGCCACGACGGCCTTCGGCGGCTGTCCGGCACACGCGTAGTGAGCCGGCGGTGACGCCACCCGCCCCCTCGGCGGTTGCAGCCAGTGCTGCTCCGCCATCCAAGAAGGACCCACCAACCTCCGGGTTGGGGGGCGCGAAGGTCTCGTCTTCTGAGGCGAGGCCCTCGAAACAAACGCAGCGCTTGCAAGAGCGCGTGTCCAGCGCCTCGCAAGATGCAATGGACACAACACCGAGCGTGAGGGCGCAGCCAGCGCCTAAGGATCAACGCGACTCCGTCGACCGATCCAAAAAAGAAAAATCTCGAGTCACGGCCCCTGGAAAGGGTCCGTGAGCTAATTTTCCATCCTTGAGCACACAGCACAAAACACATCTAAAATGGACACACAGATCCTACAGTGGAATGTGAGAGGACTTCTCCATAATCTTGATGATATTAGAGAACTTCTTAATAAACATACCCCAAAGGTGCTGTGTGTTCAGGAAACACATCTCAAGTCCACACAAACAAACTTTCTAAAGCAATATGCCATCTTCCGCAAAGACCGTGACGACGCTGCCGCCTCGTCGGGCGGTGTCGCTATAATAGTTGATAAAGGTGTTGCCTGTAAGCAATTAAACCTCCGAACTTCTCTTGAGGCAGTTGCTGTCCGAGCAGTGCTGTTCGGTAAGCTACTAACAATTACTTCTATTTACATTCCTCCGTGCTATCAGCTTTCGAAGACACAATTTCAAAGCTTCATTGATGAACTTCCTCTGCCATATATAGTCGTTGGTGATCTAAACGCACATAATCCCCTATGGGGCGACTCCCGTTTGGATGCGCGAGGACGCCTAATAGAACACTTTCTGTTTTCGTCAGGCGCATGTTTACTTAACAAAAAAGAACCAACGTATTATAGCACTACACACAACACATACTCTTCTATAGACCTAAGTATTGTCTCGAGTACACTAATTCCATATCTGGAGTGGTCCGTTGTCAAGAACCCCTTTGGGAGTGACCACTTCCCGATTATGTTGAAGTTAACAAAAGAAGATACATGCTCGCCTGACTTTCCTCGTTGGAACACCAAGTCAGCCAACTGGGAACTGTTCCGAGAAAGCACATTTTTAGACGGAGATGACATTGGTGATTTTAATATAGACGATGCTGTGGCATACCTAACAGCTTTTATTATTGACGCTGCAGTGAAATGTATTAAGCAAACTAACGGAATGACTAATAAGCGTCGCATACCATGGTGGAACGACGATTGTCGGAAAGCGCGCAATAGTCAAAATAAAGCTTGGAGATTACTCCGAAATTACCCAACGGCTGAAAACCTCGTCAATTTCAAACAGGTTAAGTCACAAGCCAGAAGAACGCGTCGTCTTGCAAAGAAAGAAAGTTGGAATAGGTACATCTCCGGCATAAATTCTTACACCGACGAAACGAAGGTTTGGAATAGGGTAAAC
Organism: Rhipicephalus sanguineus; assembly: GCF_013339695.2. Taxonomy (NCBI): domain Eukaryota; kingdom Metazoa; phylum Arthropoda; class Arachnida; order Ixodida; family Ixodidae; genus Rhipicephalus; species Rhipicephalus sanguineus. Next base: position 28,550,324 of record NC_051181.1, on the reverse strand, counting down.
AAGTTAATGGGTCGGGAGTCACACCCCCTACCCTTGGTAAATAGCCGAGGTGAGAGTCTGGAGGAACAGGCGGACTGCCTAGGTGAACACTTTGAATATGTCTCAAGTGCATCACACTATACAGAAACGTTCTTAAGATTCAAGGAACGCGAAGAGCGGCAGCCCCTTAAATGTAAACGTCCATCCAGTGAGGCTTACAACTGCCCATTTACATTAGCTGAACTTAAGGCATCTCTTGCGTGCTGCAACAACTCGGCGCCAGGTGGCGATCGCATAATGTACGAAATGATCAAGTATCTTCACCCCGAAGCACTAAAAACACTCCTAACCCTCTACAATACCATGTGGGCAGCTGGGTATATTCCATTGTTATGGAAAGAAGCGATAGTCATCCCGGTACTTAAACAAGGCAAAGACCCGTCCTTAGCCGCCAGCTACATGCAAACTATATGCAAACTATATGCAAACTATATGAGAAAATGGTAAACCGGCGCTTAATTCACTTTCTAGAAAGTAACAGTATACTAGACCCCCTTCAGTGTGGTTTCAGAGAGGGGAGGTCGACAATAGACCACCTTGTTCGCATAGAGACATACATCAGAGATGCATTTATTCATAAGCAGGTTGTACTTTCGGTTTTCCTAGACTTAGAGAAAGCGTACGATACCACATGGCGATTCGGGATTCTACGCGATCTTGCCGCCATGGGCATCCATGGGAACATGTTAAACACAATTGAAAGTTATCTGTCTAACCGAACCTTTCGCGTAAAAGTGGGAAATGCTCTCTCTAGATCATTCACCCAAGAGACTGGTGTTCCGCAAGGGGGCGTGCTTAGTTGCACACTCTTTCATGTAAAAATGAATTCTCTGCAGTCAGTAATTCCAAGCGCGATGTTTTATTCCGTGTATGTTGATGATGTGCAGATGAGTTTCAAATCATGCAATATGTCTATCTGCGAACGACAAGTGCAGCTTGGAATGAATAAATTCTCTAAATGGGCGGATGGGAATGGCTTTAAAATAAACACCCAGAAGAGTACTTGCGTACTTTTCTCCAACAAACGAGGGGTAATGCCACTACCAAGTATTGCGATCAAGGGAGACCAACTCTCTGTCAGCAGCGAGCATAAATTCCTGGGAACCACTTTAGATTCTAAGCTCACGTTTATACCCCATATTAAATATGTAAAAATGAAATGTCTGAAAGCGATGAACGTCCTAAAGCTTCTATCACGTACAACATGGGGTAGTGATCGAAAGTGCCTCTTGAAGTTGTACAAAAGTCTTGTCTGGTCGCGCCTTGATTATGCCTCTATAATTTATCATTCCGCAACGCCAAGTGCATTAAAAATCCTAGACCCCGTCCACCACCTGGGCATCCGAATTGCAACCGGTGCTTTCAGGACAAGTCCGATCCAGAGCCTCTATGTAGAGTCGAATCAGTGGTCACTTCACCTACAGCGATCCTATAGTAGTTTCATATATTTTATAAAGGTACGCGCAAACATCAAACATCCTTCTTATTCAACTATAAACGATATGACCGCTGCCACCCTCTTCCATAATCGACCCGCAGCGAGAAAGCCGTTCTCTTTGCGTGTGAGAAACTTATGTGAGGAAATGGATGTTCCACTGCTAGAACTTTGTCCTATGCCCACAGCGAAACTTTTACCGCCGTGGCAGTGGCAGCTTATACATTGTGACACCTCATTTGTCGAGATCACTAAACATGCACCAGAAGCACATATTAAAATGCATTTCCGACAACTCCAGTCCAACTACTCATGCGTAGAGTTTTATACCGACGCTTCTAAGACGCATGCAGGGGTGGCTTATGCAGCCGTCGGACCATCCTTCTCGGAATCCGGTGTACTGCACCCGGAAACAAGTATCTTTACGGCTGAGGGTTATGCACTATTGTCGGCTGTGAAGCATATACGGAAGTCAAACATACAAAATCAGTTATATTCACAGACTCGTTAAGCGTCGTAAATGCATTAAAATCACTTTTTAGATTCAAAAACCCGGTAATAATTGAGCTGTATTCCGTTCTGTGTACAGCGTATATGTCCAACCAGCATGTTACTATTTGCTGGGTACCTGGCCATAGAAGCATCGAAGGCAATGTGTTAGCTGACCAAATGGCCACGTCAATTATATTGCGCGCTATTAACCCTACCGCTACTGTCCCTGCAACAGATCTAAAACCCTTCTTAAGTAAGAAACTGCGAAGCCACTGGCAACGCTTGTGGGACACAGAAATAAATAATAAGCTTCACTTGATTAAGCCGCAGTTAGGTTACTGGCCCTCCGCTACGAGAACACGGCGAACTGATGTCCTATTCTGTCGCCTCAGAATAGGACACACATATGGTACCCATAGCTTTCTGCTGACTGGCGATGAACCTCCTACGTGTGGTAGATGTGGCGAGAGGCTAACCGTCCTCCACGTCCTCCTGGAATGTCCGGAAGCTGAAAGAGAGAGAAAGAAATATTTTCCCTTAGCAAACCGCTATCATCTTCCTCTACATCCTATTATGTTTCTCGGCGAAGAGCCGCTTTTTGACGCAAAATCAGTCCTTGCCCCGCAGGGGCGTCTGTGGAAGCAGGCGTTTGGTGTGTAGCGACACCACGGACCCGAGCTAACGGGGGGTTTCGACCCCCTCCCACGCCTAGCCGTGCGTGGCTTTGCCGTGTCCGGGGAAAAGGGGATCCTGGGGGTTGAGCCGACGCCGGGTGATTGGACCTTTAAGGCCCCCTGGCAGAGGCAACACACCCCTTTGGCCCCGGCTTCACGCAGACGGCACCCCTGGGCTGACCCACCCAGGGGAAATCGGCAGTCGCCTTTTCCTGTCTCTCTCTCCCCTCATCTTCGTCTTTCTCTCTCAATTTAAATCTTTCCTGTCCTCTCCTCCCTTCCATTTACTTCCAATTTTCTAGGCGGCAAGGGTTAACCTTGTGTGGATATCCAGTCTTGGTTACTCCATATTTGGTTATAGCAGCGTTGTACGGCTGGCGATGGCAGGATTTGCTCAGCATCTCTTGCCACGTCCCCTTGTTGGGCTCGGTGGTGGGCGGCCCGCACCGCTGCCGAAATGTAAGATAACTGCTATGTTAAGCGCACATTCCTTTACACCTGATCGTCACCCGAAAAGGTTACGCACCGAAGCAACCACCAAATTTTTTTCAAATGCCAATGAACAGTTTCCCAAATACCACGTAATACACAGTGAACAGTCTGATGGAAAAGCCAGAACTATCTCACCATTTTTGGTAGCAAGAAACCTCACAGAGCAACTGGGACCAGGCTACAAGGCCTCGAAAATGGCTAGTGGCGACCTCTTACTAGAACTGAGAGACAAGAAGCAGTATGAAATGCTCCCAAACCTGACATCTTTTGGAAACATCCCTATCACAGTCACCCCACATAGATCTATGAATACCACTCGCGGCGTCGTTTCTGACGATGACCTCCTGAACCAAAGTGACGCTGAGCTTCTGGACGGATGGAAAGAGCAAAACGTAGTAAATGTGCAACGAATAAAGATAAGAAGGGACAACACAGAAAAACCGACAAAGCATATTATAATCACATTTGGATCAAGCGAACTGCCAGAGCACATAGAAACAGGCTACACTAAACTACGAGTTCGGCCATACGTACCGAACCCGCGAAGGTGTTTTAAATGTCAAAAGTACGGCCATGGATCCCTTGCTTGTAAAGGGCAATCCACATGTGCGAAATGTGCATCGAGAGACCACACTTCTGAAAACTGTAATTCTCCATGTCATTGTGTCAACTGCGGTGGTGACCACCCAGCCTACTCACGAGCTTGTGCAGCGTGGAAAAAGGAAAAAGACATCATCTCATTGAAAGTAAGAGAGAATATCTCCTTCAGGGAAGCCAGGAGGAGATGTTCGCCATTTCATGGTACGACCTATGCCGAAGTGGCGCGTCAGGGGGCAGCGTCGCATCGGCCTCCGCCACTTGCTGGGCCCGCGCAGAGCGAGCCGCCGGCTGTGGCGCCTGCCCCCAAGGCGGCAGTAGTACAATCTACTCCGCCAACCAGTGAACAGAGCCCCGCGACTCCAGGGTCGTCGGGTCTCAAGGCCTCGCCGCGCCAGGCGAGGCCCGAAACTCGAACTAACAGCTCGCACGTGCGGGCATCCAGTGCCTCCCAGGAGGCAATGGATACCACATCGGTACCTCTGGTGCCGAAAGACCGGCGCAGGTCTCTGGACCGCGCCAAGAAAACAAAAAAGCAAATAACGGGGCCTGTCGACGGTCCTGCTTCTTGAAGCAAATTATCCCACATCAACACCCTACACTTCCTTAGCACTGAACGCAGAACACCTACATTTTCCTCAATATGTCCACACAAATATTACAATGGAATGCCAGAGGCCTTTTACATAACCTAGATTATATCAAAGACTTACTAAATGATTATCAGCCAAGAGTGTTCTGTGTTCAAGAAACACACTTAAAGTCAAGCCACCAGAACTTCCTAAATCAATACGCGGTTTTTCGTAAAGATCGGAATAGTGGCAATTCCTCATCAGGAGGCGTGGCAATCATTATGCAAAAGTCAGTAGCATGCCAGCACATTGCGCTACAAAGCTCATTCGAAGTTGTGGCTGTTCGGGCTATTCTATTCGATTGCCTGGTAACTGTTTGCTCCATCTATATATCCCCCGACGAAAGGTTCGACAAAATGGAGTTTGAAAAGATGATCGATCAGCTTCCAGAACCTTATGTGATAATAGGAGATTTTAATGCTCATAGTACCTTATGGGGTGATACGAGATGTGATGCCAGAGGTCGCGCAATAGAAAATTTTCTGCTTATATCTGGAGCCTGTCTGCTCAACAAAGCAGAACCCACATACTACAGCACCACTCACAATACATATTCATGCATAGATTTAGCCATTGGATCACCATCACTTTTACCTTACCTAGAATGGAAAGTTATTAATAACCCATATGGGAGTGACCATTTTCCTACTCTTTTAGAAAGTAGACAATGGCATGAGAGACCAGCTTACCCCAAAAAATGGAACTTGCGCGGTGCAGACTGGGTTAAATTTAGAGAGCTATGTACACTACGCCTCGAAGAAGTGGACCACCTAGGTGTAGAAGAGCTGGCTAGCTATATCTCCGAATATATCCTCACTTCTGCTAAAAAGTGCATACCTCTGTCTAGCACAAATAAAACTAATGCAAAACCATGGTGGAATGAGGATTGTGAAAATGCAAAGAAACGCCAGAACAAAGCATGGAGCATTTTCTCTCAGTACCCAACAGTCGAAAACTTGATACACTTCAAAAGCTGCAAAGCTAATGGCAGGCGCATTCGCCGTATAGCCAAAAGGGAAAGCTGGACACGCTATATATCCTCAATAAACTCTTACACAGATGCCCGCAAGGTGTATAATAGGGTCCATAAACTCAAAGGACAACACCCAAATCCCTTCCCTATGGTCAATGACTCCGGTAACACAATAGAAGAACAAGCAAACACTCTTGGCGAACACTTTGAGAAAGTATCAAGCTCAGAAAATTATACCGAGAAGTTCATGCACCATAAACGCATAGCTGAAAGTGTACCTCTGCGTCCGAACAGGCCTCTATCAGATGGATATAACCAACCACTAACACTCCACGAACTCAAGTTTGCTCTAGATTCTTGTGGAAGTTCAGCGCCTGGTTCTGACACAATTACCTATGAAATGATCGCAAATCTCCCCAACGAAACCCTAAACTGCCTTTTAGGTCTTTACAACAAAATTTTCGATACTGGCAACATACCCTCCGCTTGGAAAGAGGCCATTGTCCTTCCAATCCTCAAACACGGCAAAGATCCTTCCTCGGTGAATAGTTACAGGCCTATTGCACTCACAAGCTGCCTACTCAAAGTATTTGAAAAAATGATCAACCGCCGTTTAATCCATTATCTGGAATATAACGGTATATAGGATCCTTGCCAATCTGGCTTCCGAAGAGCTAGGTCCACAACTGATAATCTTGTCCTGCTTGAGTCATATGTACGTGATGCCTTTGTACACAACCAATACTGCCTTTCTGTTTTCTTTGATCTTGAGAAGGCGTATGACACTGCCTGGCGATACGGAATCCTGCAAGACTTATCGTCCTTCGGAATATGTGGTAGGTTGATTAACATCCTAAGAGACTACCTATCTGAAAGGAAGTTTCGTGTAAGAATAGGATGTGTATTATCGCGCACATTTCTTCAAGAAAATGGAGTACCGCAAGGAGGAGTACTGAGCTGCACACTTTTTATAGTTAAAATGAACTCTCTTCGCCATGTAATTCCGCCTGCGATATCGTATTCAGTCTATGTGGATGACATTCAAATCAGTTTCAAATCCTGCAACTTGACCATATGCGAGCGCCAGATACAGCTAGGTGTTAACCGACTTTCGAAATGGGCTGATGAAAATGGGTTTAAATTTAACGCCGGTAAGACTACCGCTGTATTGTTCTCCAGACGAAGAGGGATACATCCTGACCCTAGCATACTAATGAATGGACAAAGCCTAATCATTGCTAAAGAACAAAAATTCCTCGGTGTAATCTTCGATGCTAAGCTCACCTTCATTCAGCATATAAAACAACTGAAGCTAAAATGCCTTAAGACTATGAACCTTTTAAAGGTTTTATCCCATCAGTCGTGGGGGACAGACAGATATTGTCTCATAGCTCTGTTTAGAAGCCTGGTTGTGTCACGCATAGATTATGGATGCGTAGTATACCAGTCAGCTTCAAAGACAGCACTCAAGCTATTGGACCCTGTATACCACTTAGGCATCCGCCTGGCCCTTGGTGCCTTCCGTACCAGCCCTGTACAAAGCCTTTATGCAGAGTCGGATCAGTGGCCTCTGGACTATCAGCGCATATATCTAGGAGTCACCTATGCAACCCGTATCATGTCCCTGAAGCATCACCCATGCAAAACGCTTATAAATGATGTGTCTACAAAACAGCTATATGCAAACCGGCCCTCAATTGCCCCGCCGTTTGCGTTGGCAATAAAACCTGTTGCCGAAAAACTAGAAATTAATTTCGCGGATCTACAGAAAATCGACCATGCTGAAGCCATTGCCCCCTGGAAGCAGCGTCCGCTCACTTGTGACTGGTCCTTTAAAGACTTTAAAAAGAAAAGTTGTCCAAATGCGCTAATTGAGCAACATTTTTTGGCCATTGAGCACAAATATCGTTCAACCGCCTTCTTCTCTGATGGATCAAAGTCCTCAACATCTGTATCCTGTGCAGCCTATGGCCAAAACTTCTCCAGCACCAAGACCTTACATACACATACCAGCATTTTTACGGCTGAAGCGTTTGGAATACTGCTAATTATTGAGCACATTATACAACATAAGATACAAAGGTCTATAGTGTACACAGATTCCTTAAGCGTAGTTACAGCCTTGTCCTGTGGCAAGTACAGCAAAAACACTGTTTTCAACAAGCTCCTTAATACTATCAATGCAGCCTATAACTTAAACCTTTCTATAGTTCTATGCTGGGTGCCAGGTCACTCTGGGATCGCAGGCAATGAAATAGTGGACAAGAATGCCCGAGAAGCAGCTAGTCGGCACACTATAGATGTAAATTCTGTTCCTGGTGTGGACCTAAAACCTGTTGTACGGAGAGCGCTACGTAGACACTGGCAAGCTGAATGGGACAGACAAGTCGAGAACAAGCTCCATCTAGTAAAACCACAAATAACAAAACCTATCCCACAAAAACTCAACAGATTCACCGAAGTCACCCTAGCACGGCTCAGGATAGGCCACACCTATGCCACACATAAACACCTCGTGACAGGCAGTGATCCACCGACTTGTATACACTGTGGAGATAATCTAACCATTTTGCATGTCCTAATTGAATGTCCCGCGCTTCACCAAGAGCGACTGACCCATTTTAGGGAACTTTACCGCTATCATATTCCACCTCATCCCGCGCTATTCTTATCACTCGACCCAATGTTTAACCATAAGCGACTTCTTAAATACCTAGCGAAAACCAAGTTTTTAGAAATGGTATCATTCCATCCTAGTCACCAGGCTGGGCCTCACATGTGAGGTACAGCCTGTTGCCGTGCGTGTTGAAATACGTCCGAGCCCTCGCAGTTCTTGCGCAGGCAAGAATTCGGCAGTGAGGTACTTGGACCTTGCCGACTCATTTACCGTGAGAACCTACAGCCAACGATATCAAGGATATGAAATAGATATTCATTTTAAGACACCGTAGTTTTATATATTTTATAGATATGCCCCTGTACAGCAATTATTATAACCAGTGATTTTAGATAACTAAACTGAAACTATGACACTTGTACTGGCGCTCTTTGGCCTTAGATGCCCTTGCGCCAATAAAACGTAATAATAATAATAATAATAATAAAATCAGTCCTTGGATTTTTAAAAGATATAGTATTGAATGTTTTTAGCCCAACAAGTTCATAGCGCGTCCTCTGTCCAGAAGATGCCGCTGTGATAGTAGCTTTCAATGAGCCCATGCCTCCATGCCCTTGTTTTAAGGGCTCTGCCGAGGCACTGGTGCTCCACGCCAAGTTTTTATTTGATATTCGTATTATTTTTAATGAATTTTATGTCTTCATAGCACACATCATTTGTTATTGCCATAATTTTAATGTATGTATATCTTACTCACTTACAGCGACTGCTTTTAGGCCCATTTACAGCCACGTCACATCTGTTTTACCCACACTGCGTAATGCACAGCTCATTATCATCGCTCTGGCGCTCTTTGGCCACATCTGGCCCTTGCGCCAATAAACTCCACTAATCATCACTAATCATCAGCACTTGCCGGGCTTTCGCGAATGCGACGGCGCACCTGTCAGAACCTGATCAGTTCGCGCACATGGTACTCGAGATCTTTTCATTCGTTGCAGAGCCGCCACACAGTGGTGTAGTAAACGAAGTGATCACATAAAGCGGTTGCTTTAGGAAATTCGCACGCACTCACCGATGCGAGCACTCATAGCGCCAGCATATGGGATGAGCACAGCGAAAACTCACAAAAAGATTTTTTTTTCACGTTTTGCCGCCAGGCATTTTTGAGATGCGACAGAAGCCCCAGAGCACGCGACTAAGCGCAATGGTTTCAAAAAAGGCGCCCGTGGCTTCGCATACAATAATTTTTTGTCACTTTGCTATTTAGTACAGAGACTGGGCTGGACTCAAGCATTATTTTTTTTTCTTGAGGCACCCTATGTGGTCACTTTGAATTGAAGCTTCACCGTGGAACAAAAATTCTATATTTGGCGGGGGGATAGGCGGCTCACACGTATGCCGTACTCAGGGTAGTATGGCTGCACCCAGTGAGCTCTCGTTGAAAAGGTCCATCGGAGGGGCACGCTTGAGCGCGTCTGTGTTTTCTGCGAAAGCCTCATTTACTAGGTGTCTGTGGCGGCCGATGCCGGCGATACTGAGACGGTAAATGAGCTACGTCGCGCACTCTGGCCTGTGAAAGGTGCCTAGAAAATAAGACGTCACATGTTCTACGTGAGCAAAAGGATTATCTGCTAAGTTCAGTTTTGCTAGAGGTTCTTTGTTCGTATAGCGTAAATTGTGCGCGTGTTGTCTGTTTCGCGCAGTCCAAGCTTTATTCCTGTGTTTCCAAACTTCAGCCGGCGTTGGGACGCATCACGTTTGTTTTGCTACGTGCGGCTGGGAACGCTAGAGCTAACGCAGCCATCCGCACTTTTCGCTGCAGTCGGGGAAATATGGCTCGCTAACTGACGGCTTGCAAAATAGTTACTGCGCATATGCGAGCAAGCTTGTTTTCCACACGAAAGCCTCAACCACAGGCTAGCACACGAATATTTTTTTTTCCATTTACCACTAATCCCTGTCTTTCCTTTCTTTCGTTTTCCCCTTTATCTCAGTGGAAGAGGAAACTTACAATGAGGCGTGACATTCCTGATGTACGTTTTGAGAAGCCTTGGTGCTGATCCTGCACCTTTGTATGAATGTGGAGGGGTGAACACTCTTAGAGCAAGAAAAACAGTCAGGGAACGAGAAGTTTTACAGATGTTTGCAAAGTGGGCGCCAGATGCAACACCCTCTACGACGGAGTTGCTTTGTCGGCACTTTCGGAAAACGGGAGACAGCATGAACGAATGGATTCGCAGCGCGTCCTCCACTCCCGTCGTAGTGTGATGACGTCAATTGAGGCCTCATCTACTCTAGAGGGTGTTGGCCAGGGGTCGCTCACTATTTTGCAAAGTGTCAATGGGCCTGTGATGATGATGATGACTTGGGGCTATTCCCTTTGTATCGGGCGGGCAAGATTAATTTGCCCTAGCCAGCGAACAAAAAAAAGAAGAAAAAAAACACACACACACTCACAGCACCGTAAATAAGTCTGTACCACTAATTCACTGCCGCTGCGTCGCTCGCCACCACCGCACCAGCCTTCCTTTGGTGGTGCGAACTGCTGCATAGTTCACTGCACCGGCCGTTTCATCGCCTGCGTACAGCACCGTGTCACTCGTGCGCGCAAACCCTAGTGCCTCGGGCAGACTAGTGCCCTCTCGCTGGCGGGGGCACAAAGACGTACAGCGTAGCACAAGGTGGGGGATGGTTTCCTCTTCTTGCTCGCACACCCGGCATAAAGCCCTCGTGTTTTTCAGGTCCGAACAGCGCCTCCAGTGGAGATCACCGAAATCGAAACTGGGGGTCCGTGGCCTCCGCGCACCGGTAAAAAAATCTCGTGCGTCTGGTATTTTTCGGGATAATTTGCAACTGACGCCAGGTGCCCCTCAGTTCGCACCTGCTTCTCAGTTCACACCTGTTGCCGCCCGCAACGTTTATAGAAGCTGTTTGGCCCTGTGACCCCCCAAAAACATGGCGCGCGTCAAGTCACCACCACTTGGCATGAGCAGGCTAGTCTCCAGAAAAAAAGTCTATTGTTATCCTATCGTTCAACCGGCGTCACGTGAAATGTCAAACACACATACACTGCCAAACAATCGTCCCCTCCCCGCGAGGGGAAAGTAGGCTTCCAGGTAATGTCCTACGACCCTCAAAATATGAGGAGGCAAGGTCAAGTTCTTTGTGTACTTCAAGAACGCTTCTACAGTCACCTGAGTACAAAGGCGAGCAACCAAGCAATTCCTGGAATCCTCAGCACAATAGCCTAACCTGCTGGCTATGCATTCATGATGTACAATGCAACACGCTTTCTTCCCTTCTTTCTCTTTCCCTCTCTTTCTTTTTCAGCAGCCTCATGGGGTTACATTGTGCATTGAACACGTGGCAACTAGATTTAGCCTCTGAAGTCTGGAGAAATAACCCATCCGTGTTTTGGCGGCTTAATAATGTTTAGAGGCGCCACTTTTGACGAACGTCCGAACTGACGCGAAACAACTTGATGTTTTTTTTTGCACAGATGGCGCCGCCACCAAAAAATGTTTGCGAGATTTATTATTTCTTGAAAATCTTTTGTGTCAAGCACCGCTTCGTAAAGTTAGTGAGTACTGGTGATTACAAGATACTACATGGTCCTTCTAATGTGCAATACTTGTTGTGAATTAGCCTACAAAAGAAAAAAAAGTGAATTTGCACGAACCTGTCAAGCAGAAAAATGAGCTGAATACACTGCTGTTCTACAAATTTTCTAATTAACTTACGACAATTTTCTCTTCATAGAAACCTAGAGAAAGGCTTGCTGCTTGAATATTGAAGATTTCGGAGTTTCAGCTTGGATAGTTTTGTCTCTTCGTCGGTAATGCCTGACGAAGTAAAGTAGAGGCATAAATTGCTGAATTGAAGTAGTAATAATTCAAGAACTGTTCGTCAGAACACAAGACAACTTCGCGTACACATAAAGTACATCGTAGCCTGGAAACCCATTCAATATTGTTGTTCTGCACGGAACAGAAAAATAGTTATTTACTCATGAACTTTCAATATTTTGCCCATTTTTATTGGAGCGTGCATCAATTTTTAATTGGTTTACTGGCAATATCTCTTCATATAAACCTTGCATAACGCATCGTTAAAAGGCTCTGCAAATTTCATTTCGTTATGTTGAACAGTTTTGCTGCACTGGCAGTACAACGAAGGCTTGTACAGCAAAAACGCTGTTTTTTGCTCACACTGTTTTCATTGCCATGAAATAACGCTCCAGACTAGGCGACAATACTACCTATCATTAGAAAACGGAGAACGTAAGCTTTCAAATGCAATACAACCCATATTCATCCATTGAGCAGAGCACGCACAGTAAGCCAGTAAACAACGACTAAAATGTCGAGTGCTTGCCACAGGAGTGGGACCGCCATCTTAAAACGTAATTTACGAACTAGTCACGTACGTTTAATTACGAATATTCCCTCTTCCATTCCAATATTTCCTTCGCCCTCGTTTTCATCAGGGAATTTGAAGAGGCCCACATTCGAAAACGTGGTTATAGAAACCCGTGTTCTATTCGATGAATCCTGGCGCATGAGAAGAAAGCGAAGGACGTTGAGAAACAAAAACGGTTCTCGGTGCATGCATCAACAGTGCCGTAAGGAAATGAACGACTGTTCGCGAAACATTGGCCGTTTCACACCATCCTAGAACGCCTACTGCAAGTACAGTTGCTAAGTGCTCACTACGCCATAATTCTTCCTTTTGCGTATCAGCCAAGGGGCCACTACACGTTCCTAAGGCAATACGCGAAACTACGCAGCTGCTCACATTGTTGTTGCTTTTGCAGCTAATGATGATTAAATACGTCTTTACATTTTTCTCGGTTTTTCCTTTACATTACACTCTTCACTATGTTGTTCATGACTGAAATTCATGCCGTTCGCTGGTTGGCTATTACCGAATTCGGATACATCGATACCACCAATCACTATTCATAATAGTTTTCTGGGTGCCAGTGCTGCATTACTGCTAAGTTAAAGTAGATGTTCCCTAAAACCTTCCACGCGCACTGGAAATGCACTTAGTTCTCTTGCCCTTGTTGCTCAATACTTTTTAACCTATATTGTCTGTTCTGTAATTGCAATAGTAACGTAGCTTCCCCGCCACGGTGGTCTAGTGGTTATGGCGCTCGACTGCAGACCCGAAGGTCGTGGGATCGAATCCCGGCCGCGGCGGCTGCATTTTCGATGGGGGCGAAAATGTTTGAGGCCCGTGTACTTAGATTTAGGTGCACGTTAAAGAACCCCAGGTGGTCTAAATTTCCGGAGCACTCCACTACGCCGTCTCTCATAATCATACCCCGCAGGGGCGTCTGTGGAAGCAGGCGTTTGGTGTGTAGCGACACCACGGACCCGAGCTAACGGGGGGGTTTCGACCCCCTCCCACGCCTAGCCGTGCGTGGCTTTGCCGTGTCCGGGGAAAAGGGGATCCTGGGGGTTGAGCCGACGCCGGGTGATTGGACCTTTAAGGCCCCCCGGCAGAGGCAACACACCCCTTTGGCCCCGGCTTCACGTAGACGGCGCCCCTGGGCTGACCCACCCAGGGGAAATCGGCAGTCGCCTTTTCCTGTCTCTCTCTCCCCTCATGTTCGTCTTTCCTTCTCACTTTTAATCTTTCCTGTCATCTCCTCTCTTCAATTTACTTCCATTCTCTGGGCGGCGAGGGTTAACCCTGTGTGATGCTCCAACCTTGGGTTACCATATTCGGTTATAGTGATAATGTACAGCTGGGGCAGGGCGTGATACACCACAGCCTCTGTCGTGTCCCCTTGTTGGGCTCGATGGTGGGTGGCTGGCATCGTTACCGAAGACACAACTTATTCATGGGCTCACCTAACCCTTTCTCAACAGATCGTCCCCACAAAAGGGGACGCAACGATGTAACCGTTGATTTCCTTTCGAAGAAAGAAGACTGTTTTCCAAAGTTCCATGTTATACACTATGAAAGCACAGAGAAGAAAGCACGAAACATTTCACCGTTCTTAGTGTCGAAGTGCCTCACTGAGACCATCGGAGGTGGTTACAAGGCCACTAAGATGGCAAGTGGGGACCTTCTAGTCGAGGTAAAGGACAAGTCGCAATTCCAGAAACTGACAAAACTTGTACCGTTTGGGGACAAACCCATCACCGTCACCGCCCATCGAACCATGAACACTGTGAAAGGTGTCGTCTCGGACGACGACTTAATGGACCTAACCGATAGCGACCTCTTGGCGGGCTGGAAAGACGAGAAAGTCATACAAGTACAACGTATCAAAATGCGGAGAGACAACAAAGAAATCCCTACCAAGCACATAATGCTCACCTTCAGTTCTTGCACACTACCAGAAGAAATAGTAACTGGCTATCTCAAGCTTCCTGTCAGACCCTACATTCCAAATCCGCGGCGCTGCTTCAAGTGCCAACGATTCGGCCATGCTTCGCAGAGTTGCCGTGGACAGCTTACCTGCGCACGGTGCTGTACCACGGGACACTCCACAGATGATGACTGCAACGCCGAAGTCCACTGCGCGAACTGCGACGGGGACCACGCGGCGTATTCCAGATCCTGCACAGCGTGGAAAAAAGAAAAAGAAATTATCACCATGAAATTCAAGCACAACATCAGTTTCCGCGAAGCAAGACAACGTGTTTCTCTGTACTTTCCAAGAAAATCATTTGCCGAAGTGGTGCAACAGGGGGCAGCACCACGACGGCATCAGGCGGCCGCTCAAGCTACGCGCAGCGTGCTGGAGCGACCGTCGCTCGCCCCCAGGGCAGGAGCAGCCAAGGCTGCCCTGCCCCCACCCAACACGGCCACACCGGAGGCCTCGACATGCACTGGCACGAGCCAGGGCAGGGGGCAGACGGTGGTGATCCCGTCGACCTCGGGTACAGGTGCGTAGAAGGCATCGTCCACTGAGACGAAGCCCAGAAGGCGCACAGATCGCTCGTTAGAGCGACTGTCCAACGCTTCCCCGGAGGCTATGGACACTACCGCTAGCCAGTCGCTGCAGGCAGCGTCTAAGGAGCGACGAGCCTCGCTCGACCGCTCCAGAAAAGACAAAACCCTAATTACAGGGCCTCAAAAAGGCCCTGTAAAATAAACGAGCTTGCATTTCCATAACCTCAAAGGTTATGGTTCCTTTTGTTTTGATTACCGTGTATCTACAGACATGTCACCTCAAATCTTTCACCCATATTCGTTACTTCCTAACTCCTCTTTTGTTCTCCTCTTCTTTTGAATTTTCGTTTCCAAAATGGCTTTTATTCTACATTGGAATTGTAGAGGACTCATTCATAACCTAGGTGACGTAAGAGACATGCTAAGTACCTTCTCTCCAATGGCCATGTGCTTACAGGAAACCAACCTAGGAGAAAAACATGTAAATTTTCTTAAAGGTTTCACCGTAGTGCGGCGCGACCGCGTTCACGCTAGCCGGCTGTCTGGCGGTGTGGCTGTCGTTGTCAAAAGCGGCATCGCAACAAGAGAGATAACAGTCAACAGTAACATGGAGGTCGCAGCCGTCACTATTTTAGCTCACAAAAGTGTCACCATATGTTCCGTTTATATTCCTCCGCATACACATTTTACTGTTCTGGATTTGAAGAAAATTTTGGACCAACTACCGGAACCCTATGTTATAGCAGGGGATTTTAACGCGCATGGAACTTTTGGGGAAGCACTACAACAGAGGTCAGAGGACAAATCCTCGAAGATTTTATTCTGAGTAACGACATATGCCTTTTAAATACGGGTAGCGTCACCTACTGCTCCCCAAGCACAGGAGCGACGAGTTGCTTAGATCTGGCACTGTGCTCACCGTCGCTGTTTTGTGACTTCGAATGGAGTGTAATAGATAACGTTTACGGCAGTGACCACATGCCTGCTATCATAAAATTAACGCAAACTCTCCCTACTACCACATCTAGACCACCTCGGTGGAAACTACATCTGGCAGACTGGGCGCTATTCACTGAAAAAGCCGCCCTAGAAAAAGAGGTACTTGACGGTTTAAGCATAGATGAAATGAATGAGACAATCACTACCTGCATACTCGCGGCAGCCGAGCAAACCATCCCGCAATCCTCCGGCATTCTAAATAAACGACTTAAACCCTGGTGGACAAGGGAGTGCACACAGGCTAAGAAAATTCAAAACAAGGCATGGGGAATCTTTCGTAGATACCCTACACAAGACAACCTCCTATCGTTCAAACAGGCAAGAGCAAAGGCAAGATTTATCCGCAGGCAGGCCGAAAAGCTCTCCTGGAAAAAGTATGTCTCATCAATTAACAGTTCTGTCACATCTAAAAGAATGTGGGATCAGGTGCACAAGTTTAACGGCCACTATAGTTCATATACCATCCCCATTCTCTCAACTCCTACCATTCAGACAACCTTAGATGAACAGGCAGACCTACTAGCATTGCACTTTTGCACTATTTCGAGCTCAGCCAACTATTCGACGGCCTTCCTAAAACATAAACAATCTATGGAAAAACAAAAGCTTCCGACAACAGGTTTCAAGGACAAACCATACAACGCCCCCTTAACCCTTCAGGAAACGAACAATGTACTTTCTCAAGGCAAGAAAACAGCACCTGGTCCAGACAGAATACATTACCAAATGCTCGCCCATCTGTCCCAGGAAGTGGTGAAGACATTGTTGCACTTCTTTAACCTTATCTGGGAGTCTGGAAGAATGCCAACAAATTGGAAAAAAGCTTTTATCATCCCCTTTCTGAAAGCTGGAAAAGATCCTACATTACCATCCAGCTACAGACCCATAGCGCTCACAAGTCGTATAGCCAAATCGTACGAGAGCATAATTAACGTTAGGCTAACATACGTCCTCGAAACCGATAAATTAATAAATTTCCATCAGTGTGGTTATAAGAAGGGGTGTTCGACTACCGACCACCTCGTCCGCCTTGAACACACAATACGAGAAGCTTTTTTGTACAAGCAGCACTGCCTAGCTGTATTTTTTGATCTTGAAAAGGCATATGACACAACTTGGAAATATGGTATCTTACAAGACCTGGCGGAACTAGGAATCCGCGGCAGGATGCTCAACTGCTTGTCCGACTTTCTATCAGACCGAACGTTCCAAGTTCGTTTAGGCTCAACACTTTCACGTCCATTTACTCAGGAAAACGGTGTGCCTCAGGGCTGTGTCTTAAGCACAACCCTCTTTGTCGTCAAAATGAACTCGCTGAATCAGGTGATACCATCCACTATTATGCATTCAATTTACGTCGATGATCTCCAAATAGCGTGCCGGTCATCCAACATTACATGTGAACGACAGACTCAAATTGCATTAAACAAGCTTACCCAATGGGCCAACAAAAACGGCTTCCGTTTTTCAGACGAAAAGACTGTTGCTGTGGCGTTCTCTCACAAACAAGGCTTGCAACCAGACCCCGTCCTTAGACTAAACGAAACAATATTGCCAGTAAAACAGGAACAAAGGTTTTTGGGTGTAGTATTTGATAAGAAGCTTAACTTTCTTTCACACATTAATCATCTGAAGGTCAAAGCCAATAAAGCTCTTAATGTCCTCAAAGTCTTGTCCCGGAAGCGCTGGGGCTCCGACCATAAATGTCTCCTACACATCTATCGTTCGTTGGTACGTAGTAAACTAGACTACGGTAGCATAATCTATGGTTCTGCAAGAGGCAGTACCTCAAGCGCCTAGACCCTATCCATAACAAAGGGCTACGCCTAGCAACCGGTGCCTACCGGACCTCGCCCATTCCTAGCTTGTACTTCGAAAGTAACGAACCGTCCTTGGAATACAGGAGAACGCAACTGATGTCTACATATGTCCTTAGAGTTCGTTCTTCGCCAAACCATATATGCCACAACATTATCACACGCTGTGACCAACGACTACACTACACAAACAAGCCAAACGCCATTAGACCACTAATACTGAGATTTGAAGAAAAATTTCACGCCCTAAATGTACCTAATGAAGCACTCTCCGTCGCCAGAAGACCAGACAGATTGGCCCCCTGGAGTGACTTCTCCAAACACTTTGATTTCTCACTAACACATATAAAAAAAAACATACCCCACGTGAACATATACTGCAGGAATTCCGCACGCTACAAGAAAAGTACCACACGTACAAAGAATTTTACACCGATGGTTCGAAGACGTCTGCGTATGTTGGAAGCAGCGTGGCAGGAGGAATAAACGAACAAGTGACCAGACTGCCTCATTTCGTCTCTGTATACACCGCTGAGTGCTATGCCTTGTTGATGGCAGTACGAAATATTATAAGCACAAAACATAAGAAAGCAGTTATTTTCACTGATTCTTTAAGTGCCCTTAGAGCCTTAAATTCCAAATATCAGTATGAGCCATTCACAGGTGATATACTGAATATCCTATCACACCTACCTGAAGACCACATCATAAACTTTTGTTGGGTCCCGAGTCATGTTGGGATCCAAGGTAACGAAAGGGCGGACCAGCTAGCAGCAACGGCAAAAGAGCTGCGTGTTTCAAAGATCGACGTACTTGTTAGGGATGCGATTAAAGCAGTTCGCCTGGCCATCAGCTCTCATTGGCAGCTTAGATGGAATTCGCAACAAAATAACAAACTTCACCTAATTAAACCTATCCTTGGTGAATGGAAGACGTGCTATCATCAAGAACGTTTTATTGAAGTAGTAATGTGCCGACTTCGAATAGGCCATACACATGTCACACATAACTATCTATTGGCAGATGAAAAACCACCAACATGCGATAAATGTTATGGGGAACTAACAGTAGCCCACCTGTTAATTGCTTGCCCACATCTGGAAACTCTAAGAAAAAAACATTTTCATATCTTTTACAAGTTAAACATTCCATTTCACCCAATGTTACTCTTAGATGATGAGCCTTTAATCCCCTTAGATAATGCGATTAGTTTTTTAGACGAAGCAGGATTATTAAATACACTTTAATTATGACAGGCTGTGCTACTGTTAGCGTAATAGAAAAACCTAACTAATGCGACCTGCAGCACGGCCTCTCCAGGAGGCCTTTGCTGCGGTAGGTATCCTTACATGAGGCACTGGCCTCCCGGCCCTTGCTTATAAGGACACGGGCAGAGCAGTAGTGCAACAAGAACGCCGTCACTTTATTCCTTGATAACCTCGTGCACCATTCATACACATTGGCCAGCCCATGCATCACGCCCATAATTTTAGAGTATAAATTTTACGCGCTCAGGCAGCGACTTATCTTAGGCCTCTCTACAGCCAAGCTACACCACTCATTAATCCCATCTATCATCGCCCAGCACACGTTCATAGTCAGGGCCATAGTGTTGTTTATTATAGGTTCTTTTCCCTTTCCCCACCATGTGTCTGGCGCAGCATAGCCTTAGTCGCTCCTGCGCCATAAAACCCAACTCAACAATCTCATAATCATATCGTGGTTTTGGGACGTTAAACCCCAGATATTATTAGTAACGTAGCTTCACAGTGCGACGGGCGCATATTTGTGATCCTTAAGGAGCAGCAACGCTACATTCGATATGAAAAAGGAAAAAAAAAGTTCTATAAACACGACCAGCCAACGCGCGTTAAACGACTGCGAATGAGGACAGCTACATCGTTACTTTGCCTTTCTTTCGAACCGAACTAAGCCTTGATATATGTGTCAGAGAACTGACTAACCAATTTAAGTAAAGCTAATTGCACTTCCAGGAAAATGTTATGAGCGTACGGAACTGGGATCACGGTGGGTGAGCTCAGCCAATGCAGATATTGGGTGGCCCTGAAAAGGGCCTTTTGAGAAGATCTCCGGTGAAGAGGTGACGCTTCTTCACTTGCAAACGCTTGCGAGCACAGAGCAAGCTGTAATGAAGGCGTCGAAGGTAACCCATCCAATGGGCGAATATATAGCGCATAGCAGCCTCAGAAACTCGCCACTGACGGGGTAACCGCAGTAAGTCAGAGCTGTCTGGAGTTCACTGCCGGGCATACAGGCGCGTTGCTCGAGGTCGAAGTCCCTGAACACTTCCGACCAATCGTCAACAGCTTGGCAGGCCATGTCCAGCAGGTCATAGCAGTCAGAGGCTCCCCTGATCGTGCAGCACTCGAGTACGAGCGCTGCCGTCCGTGGCGTAATCGGTGGCTGTCTTCGCCGTAGGCGCCGAAGCAACTCTGTCACGAGGCGAGGATCCATGCTCTTCTGCTTGGAGATCAGTGAGTCGAGTGACGAACGTGCTAGTCGTCGTCTTTTTATACGCCCGTGTTGGCTGTCCCTGATTGGCGCACAATGACCATTGTACACTTGAATTCGACCCCACCCCCTTTTTTTTTTCTCCCTCGTCTCCCCTTCCACCCTCTCCGCACCACCTTCTTATACTTTTCTCTGTTTCCTGAAAAGCTAGTTCGTACAAATCGTGGATTGCCTTAACTCTTTTCAAGGTCTGGTTTCACAACTCCAGTAACACAGTAGTTTGCCAGAAAACATTTTCTTACGTTTCAGAGTCCAGATAAGGAACAACGTTTTCCGGTTGATGACCTCACCAATTATGAACATTGCATATGAATTCAATGATTCATTCATGCCTATTACGTTTTCATCTTAAAATAACAGTTTTTCTATGCAGACGTAGCGTAAGTCTTGTCCGATGAATGTTTTCGTAACGCAGTTCAAAACGCCTTGTATGGGATCTTGTACTGATTATTTGGGCCGGTAATGCTTAACAATGTAACGGCAGAATTTACGAATTTATTTATTTGCGATCTTGAAAAAAAAACTGATGATTGGCATTCTGAGAGAATGATCATGTATAATAATATTATCTGGGTATTAACGTGCCAAAACCACGATATGATTATGAGAGACGCCGTAGTGGAGGGCTCCGAAAATTTCGACCACCTGGGGTTCTTTAAAGCGCACCTAAATCTAAGTACACGGGCCTCAATCATTTTCGCCTCCAGAAAAATGCAGCCGCCGCGGCCGGGTGTTTCTCTCTTTTGCCCCTTTCTTTTGCAACCTTTTGCCAAACAACTTTATTTCACACAGCAAGTATAAGGGATGCACAAGACTTGCTGAGGAAGGCTGGATAAAAGCGGCGCGTAAAGCAGCCTAACTGGCCCCTACAAACACACGCAACATATAGCAAATAGCAAGCACGACAGTTTGGAAGTTTGAAGAATAAGAGAGCGGAACAATTTGACGCTTTAAAAATTGTACATCGTGCCACACAACAGCATTACTAAATATACAGCTGTGAATCCACCGCGTTTTAGCGATATCATGCAACGGAGTGTTCATAACATTGCTACCGTTGTGATACTGCAGAACATGTTCCAATATTTGCAAAGGTCACTCGGTGGTAAACAAATGCCAGACGCTAAGACATGCACTTCGGTATTGACAGATTTGTATCATTGCATGGCTGTCGTTGCCTCGGTATTAGATTAGCTGTACCTGAGCTTAAGGTGTCCTTTTATTGTAGCATCCTGGTCCCACTACAAAGAGGTGCTTCCCCTAGAAAGTGAAGTCTGGCACGGTGACGCTTCAGTTGTCCGCTGAAGTTAATAGAAGTTTATAAAAAGCAGTAATAATGAAAATCTTGCATGACACGCAAATCATGAAACTGAGTAGCCTCTATATTAATGAGAACTAACAGACAATAACCAAGGAATGTATTGTATGTCAAAACTAAATAATCATGTTACGGGAGGGCAGTGACGACATGTACCGCATGTTTTGTTTGTGGTCACAGCGTGGCGACCTAACAGAGCGACGCCTCATGTGGCAAGCTTGCAAGTTTTTGTGAAAGAAGTAGAAATCCAGGCCCCCGTGATCATTTACCGGCGCGTGGCGGACACCGTAGGCCCAAGTAACCCAGTTTCGATTTCACCGATCTCCACTGTACGGAAAAATACCCCTCTATTTAGTGCTTCCCTCAATGGCGAATTTCGGCGTTTTATTTGTCTTAAAACCGAAGCGGCGCTACAGGCGTGTGCGCCGCCGTTATCCAATTGCTTAAAACAATAGGTGATCACGTTTAATCGAGTATAGGCCATGACCCCGCAGGGGCGTCTGCGAAGCAGGCGTTTGGTGTGTAGCGACACCACGGACCCGAGCTAACGGGGGGGTTTCGACCCCCTCCCACGCCTAGCCGTGCGTGGCTTTGCCGTGTCCGGGGAAAAGGGGATCCTGGGGGTTGAGCCGACGCTGGGTGATTGGACCTTTAAGGCCCCCCGGCAGAGGCAACACACCCCTTTGGCCCCGGCTTCACGTAGACGGCACCCCTGGGCTGACCCACCCAGGGGAAATCGGCAGTCGCCTTTTCCTATCTCTTTCTCCCCCCACATCTTCGTCTTTCTCTATTACTTTTTAATCTTTCCTGTCCTCTCCTCTCTTCTATTCACTTCCAATTTTCCAGGCGGCGAGGGTTAACCTTGTGTATCATATCCAGTCTTGGGTATGAATATTTGGTTATAGCGACGGTGTATAGCTGGCGTCTGCAGGTTCTCGAAACCTGTAGCGCCCCCATGTTGGGCTCGGTGGTGGGTGGCTACCACCGTCGCCGAATTTCGAAACCATCCAATGGCAGACGCTTTCCCTCATCTTCCAGATCGGCCTGTAAAAAGAGGTCGCACCGAAGCACATTTCCACTTTGAACTCCGTACAGACTATGACAACTTTCCTCGTTTCCACGTCTTGCACAGTGAAGGAACATCAAGCTTGCGTAAACTGTCCCCATTCCTGGTGGCGAAATCTCTTGGAGAAGCTATTGGTAAAGGATACAAAGCATCCAAAATGAGCAGCGGAGATCTTCTAATTGAACTGAAAAAGAAAGAACAAATAGAAAAGCTATATGATCTAGTCAGCATCGGCAACACTGATATCACAATGACCGCCCATCGTTCGCTGTAGGGGCGTTATCTCCGAAGAAGACTTCCTGAACCTCAGTGACGAGGAACTCCTTGAGGGTTTCCAAAACCAAAATGTCATAAAGGTTCAAAGAATAACAATGAGACGAAACAATGAACAACTCCCAACTAAACACATCATCCTAACATTTGGGACAAGCACTCTCCCCAGCTCTCTGGACGCAGGATATCTTAAGATCAATGTCAGACCATACATACCGAACCCGAGGCGCTGCTTCAAGTGCCAAAGGTTCGCCATGCATCACAATCATGTAGAGGCAAGGAGGCATGCGCCAAGTGCAGCGCCAATGGCCACTCAGCTGATAAGTGTCAGGAATCCCCCTGCTGCGTGAACTGCAAAGGCGACCATCCAGCCTATTCTAGATCATGCCCTTTTTGGAAGAGAGAAAAGAGGTAATTGCGCTGACTGTGAAAGAGAAAATTTCATTTTTTGATGCAAGGAAGAGGCTTGGAGTCTTGCCTCAGAGAAGTTTTGCCAGCGTGGTGCGGCAGGGGGCAGCACCACAACAGCTTCAGGAGCATGCAGCGGTCACCACCCGTGGGCCCGTAGCAGCTCCACCTGCCCCCGTGGTGGTAGCAGCCAGTGCTGCTCCATCATCATCAAAGACGAACCTACAGACGCTGTCTGCACAGGGCCCGCGACTTAACCGGACACCAAGGCCCGAGACGCGCGTCTCCGGGCCAAGCCCTCGATCCTCCAGTGCCTCTGAGAAGGCTATGGAGGTCGATGGAAAAACCATGGCGTCATCAACGCCGAAAGACCAGCGTTCTTCGGAGCGCACTAAAAAAGAAAAAATCACCCTGAACACACAAAAAAAGGGACCGGTAACCTGAATGGTTACTGATCTCGCTAGCAATAAATATGTCACCAACACAGGTCACCTTTATATATTGACACCAACTGCTCATCTAAACCTGATCGCTTTAGTTTTTTTCCTATTTTCATCACTGTGGCTTTTATCACACAATGGAATTGTAGAGGCCTCATCCACAATCTAGGTGACATTAGGCACATTATGAATACATACTCACCTCTAGCATTCTGTCTCCAGGAAACAAATCTGGGTCCAAAAAACACTAATTTCCTGAAAGGTTTTAGTGTATTCCGAAAAGACCGCGAACATGCTAACCGACTATCGGGAGGAGTCGCCATCGTAGTAAAAAGCGGCTTTCCCACCCGAGCCATCACATTAAACACCTCTTTTGAGGCTGTAGCAGTTAGAATTATCGCACACAAAACCTTGTCCATCTGCTCTTTTTATATTCCCCCGCACGAGCATATAACTGTGCGAGAACTCGAGGATTTAACAGCGCAACTACCAGAACCATTTGTCTTAGTAGGGGATTTTAACGCTCACAGTACGCTATGGGGCAGTGATAAAACAGACCAGAAAGGACAAATCATTGAAGATTTTATTTTGTCAAACAGCATATGTCTTCTAAACTCTGGTACACCAACATACTTTTCATCGAGTACTCGCAAGTTTAGTTGCCTCGATTTAGCATTTTGCTCGCCATCAATTTTCAACGATTTTAAATGGGAAGTTTTGGAATCTTCATACGGTAGCGATCATTTACCGGCAATCATAAAATTGCCATCGACACTCCCCACCCTCACCTCGAAACCACGCCGTTGGCTGATCAATCTTGCAGACTGGCCCCTATTTCACGAGATTGCAAAACTAGAAGATATATTTTCGCCAGAAATGAACATTTATGACACAAACGGTAAAATTACAGAAATCGTAATAGCAGCCGCAGAAATAGCAGTACCGCGATCATCAAGTCATGTCCGAAAAAAGCGAAATGCCTGGTGGACAAGGGAATGTAGCTAGTCAAAGAAACTACAAAATAAAGCCTGGGGCATCCTGAGGAGGTATCAGTTACGATGACCTGGCGCTCTTTGGCCATCAAATGGCCCTTGCGCCAATAAACATCAGATATCATCATCCTGAGGAGGTACCCCACTTACAGCAACCTCGTGAACTTCAAGCAGGCTAAAGTCAAAGCCCGATATATCCGGAGGCAGGCCGAAAAAACATCATGGCAGGAATACATATCCTCTATCAATAGCACAGTCACATCTAAAATAATATGGGAGCAGCTGAGAAAGTTCGGAGGCGACTATTCATCCTATACCATACCCATTCTTACAAGTCCAGACACCCAAACAACAATACAAGAGCAGGCAGACATCTTAGGGCAACACTTTTACAACATCTCCAGCTAAGCCAACTACTCGGATATATTCCTGAAACACAAACAGTCTGCAGAGAAGCGCAAACTGCGTCTCACTGGTACTTCACATGAAGCTTACAATAAACCCCTAACATTACAGGAACTAAAGATCGTACTCTCAAATGGCAAAAAAACGGCTGTGGGACCTGATCGCATACACTATTCCATGCTAGAACATCTATCCGAAATATCCAAAGAAGCTTTGCTGACATTTTTCAACATGATATGGCAATATGGAAAAATGCCAGAACGATGGAAAAATGCAATAGTAGTTCCCTTTCTAAAAGCTGGTAAACCCCCTACATCGCCGAGCAGCTACAGGCCGATTGCCCTAACCAGCTGCTTGGCAAAAACATATGAGAGCATCATAAACTGCAGATTGTCTTTCATCCTATACTCAAGAGATCTGATAAACAAACATCAATGTGGATATAGAAAAGGATGTTCAACTACTGATCATCTTGTCAGACTGGAGCATGAAATACGAGAGGCGTTTCGATACAAGCAACACTGTCTCGCGGTTTTTTTCGACCTGGAGAAGCCCTATGATACGACGTGGAGATTCGGCATTCTTCAAGACCTCGCTAACCTAGGCGTTCGAGGTAAAATGCTGAACTGCCTATCCAATTTCATGACTAACAGAACATTTCAGGTGCGGTTGGGCACTGTACATTCACGCACATTTGTCCAGGAAAACGGCGTGCCTCAAGGCTGCATTCTTAGCACAACTCTATTTATAGTTAAAATGAATACTATTAACGAGGTCATACCACCCACAGTTATGTACTCTCTATACGTTGACGACCTCCAAATCGCTTCCCGTGCATCGAGCCTATCAACCTGCGAGAGGCAACTTCAAGTTACCATAAATAAACTGGTGCTCTGGGCGGACAAAAATGGTTTCCGATTCTCATCACCCCCGCAGGGGCGTCTGAGGAAGCATGCGTTTGGTGTGTAGCGACACCACGGACCCGAGCTAACGGGGGGGTTTCGACCCCCTCCCACGCCTAGCCGTCCGTGGCTTTGCCGTGTCCGGGGAAAAGGGGATCCTGGGGGTTGAGCCGACGCCGGGTGATTGGACCTTTAAGGCCCCCCGGCAGAGGCAACACACCCCTTTGGCCCCGCCTTCACGTAGACGGCACCCCTGGACTGACCCACCCAGGGGAAATCGGCAGTCGCCTTTTCCTGTCTACGTCTTCACACTCCTTTTACTTTCACAACTTTCCACTCTGTCCTGTCTCCTCCTCTTTTCATCTTATTTCCGAATTTCCTGGCGGCGAGGGTTAACCTTGTGCAAATAGCCTACCTTGGTCTAGCTGCATTGGGGTATAGTAGCGTTGTACGCCTGGCGTCTGCAAGCTTTCAGCATCCACAAACTTGTAGCGTCCCCTCGTTGGGCTCCGTGGTGGGTGGCCGCCAGCGCTGCCGAACGAATTACAATTGTTATGTATAGAGCATTCCCCCTGATAAACGATCGTACCTCCTCAAAGCGTGTACGCACCGAAGACTTAAACTTTTTGAACCGGCCAAGAGAAACATTCCCTCGCTTCCATGTAATACACTGTGAGAAAAGTGACAAGCAAGCCAGAACCGTATCCCCTTTTGTAGTCTCCAGGTGTTTAACAGAAACTCTTGGTGCCGGGTACAATGTTACCAAAATGGCCAGCGGAGACCTCCTCCTAGAAGTTCGGGAGAAACAACAGTTTGAAAAGCTAAATTGTGTTGCAACATTTGGTGACATACCGATCAGTATTACACCGCACAGGTCTATGAACTCAGCACGCGGAGTGGTATCTGACGCAGATTTGATTGACCTGCCTGAAACTGAGCTCTTGGAAGGATGGAAGAGCCAGAACCTGACTAACGTACAGCGGATTAATATCAGAAGAGACAATAAGGAGATACCAACAAAACACCTAATACTCACGTTTGCTTCAAGTGACCTGCCGGAAACCATTCAAACCGGTTATACAAAGACATCTGTGAGGCCATATATTCCTAACCCCCGTCGTTGCTTCCAATGTCAAAGATTTGGCCACGGTTCGCAAAGCTGTCGTGGTCGACAAACTTGTGCGCAATGTGGAGTCACAGGCCATACGTCCGACAACTGCAAAGAACCACCGCACTGCATAAACTGTGAAGGAAATCATGCCGCATATTCACGCTCTTGTTCCCACTGGAAGAAAGAAAAAGAGATCATTACGCTGAAGGTGAAGGAGAACATTTCGTTTAAGGAAGCACGAAGGAGAGTTTCGCCATTCTATGGCCCAACATATGCTGATGCGGCGCGTAAGGGGGCACCGCCGCACCAGCCCTCGCCACCAGCCCGGCCTGTGCACAGCAAGCCAATGGCTATGGCACCTGCCCCTGAGGTGGTCGCAGCTAAACCTGCTCCACTTCCTCAGACATTGAGCCCGGCGGCTCCAGGGACGTCGGGTCTCAAGGCCTCGTCACACCAGGCGAGGTCGCAAACTCGGAGTACCAGCCTGCAGACGCGGGCTGCCAGTGCCTCTCGGGAGGCGATGGACACAACGCCGGCACCACTGGTGCCGACAAGTCGACGCTGCTCAACTGAGCGCGTCAAGAAAGGCAAAAAGCCTATAACAGGACCGGGAGACGATCCTGGTACCACTTGAAATTCGCAACCCCATACCTGAACACAGAACACTTTTGCCTCTGATATGGCGACACAAATTGTCCAATGGAATGCTCGAGGCATTTTGAAAAACTTAGATGATATCCAGGAAATACTACAGCAGTTTCATCCGAGGCTGTTCTGTGTTCAGGAAACTCATCTCAAACCATCGAACACGAATTTTTTAACGCAGTATACAATATTTCGTAATGACCGCCACAATAGCCTCAATGCATCAGGAGGCGTGGCCATTATAGCTGGCAGGTCTGTTGCTTGTCAACACCTGCGCCTCCGCACAATGCTAGAAGCAGTAGCCGTTAGGGCCATCCTGTTTGACCAGCTGGTCACAGTATGCTCCTTGTACATACCACCTGAGTATCGTTTGGAGTTGAAGGAATTCGAGGACCTTGTGGACCAGCTCCCTGAGCCATACGTTTTAACTGGCGACTTCAATGCCCATAACACGCTATGGGGCAATACGCGTTGTGATGCAAGGGGTCGTACGATTGAAAAATTCCTTCTGGGTTCAGATGCAGTCTTATTGAACAACAAAGATCCCACATTCTTTAGCACCACACACATGTCCTACTCATCAATAGACCTAAGCATAGCCTCTGCAGCACTGGTACCCTATTTAGACTTTAATGTAGTGATGAATCCCTATGGGAGCGATCATTTCCCAGTAATACTGAGTCTACAGAAACAGGTTGAATGCCTACCAGATAAACCCCGATGGAAGATCGATGCAGCAGACTGGAATAAATTCCGAGAATGTTCACTTCTAGCACGGGAGGACATTATCGCCTCTAATATAGATGATGCAGTGGCATACTTTACTGCATTTCTTATTGATGCTGCGAGAAATTGTATACCGCAGACAACTGGACGCCCTCGTAAGCGGCGCATCCCTTGGTGGAACGAGCAGTGCAGAAAGGCGCGCAGAAACCAAAACAAAGCTTGGGGACAGCTGCGCGATTCGCCAACTGCTGAAAATCTGATAAACTTTAAGCAAATAAAATCTCAGGGAAGAAGAACACGCCGCCAAGCAAAGAGGGAAAGTTGGCAAAAATACCTAACAGAAATTAACTCATACAAAGACGAAAGGAAAGCTTGGGACAGGGTGAGAAAAATAAAAGGAAGAAGCACACTCTCGGTGCCATTGGTAAACGACGACGGCAACAGCCTAGAAGATCAGGCAAATTATCTGGGGGCACATTTCGAGCGAGTATCTAGCTCTGCACACTACTCGGATGCCTTTTTAAAGCATAAAACTCTAATGGAGGGAAAGCCACTTGACAGGAAGTGCACGGATGATGAGGGGTACAACATTCCTTTTAGTATAACTGAACTGCATGCAGCACTGAACACGTGCAACAAATCAGCTGCAGGTCCTGATCGTGTCCTGTATGAAATGATTAAACATGCACACCCTCAGACACAAATCACACTCCTTCATCTTTACAACACGATATGGGAAGCAGGATATATACCGTGTTCATGGAAGGAAGCCATCATAATACCTGTCCTTAAGGAAGGAAAAGACCCAGCAATAGCAAGTAGCTACAGGCCAATAGCATTAACGAGTTGCCTGTGTAAACTCTTCGAAAAGATGATTAACTGTCGCTTACTCCACACCTTGGAAAATAGAAAAATACTAGACCCATTCCAATGCGGATTCAGGCACGAGAGGTCAACAATAGATCACCTTGTACGCGTGGAGTCAAACATACGAGATGCATTCATTCACAAACAGTTCTTCTTGTCAGTATTCTTAGATCTTGAAAAAGCGTATGACACCACCTGGCGATTCGGAATTCTACAAGATCTCTCTTCAATGGGTATCCGGGGAAGTATGTTAAGAGTAATCGAGAGCTACCTCAGTAACCGGACTTTTCGAGTGAAGGTAGGCAGTGCTCTTTCTAGACCGTTCATCCAGGAAACTGGAGTCCCCCAAGGAGGGGTGTTGAGTTGCACACTTTTCATAGTGAAAATGAATTCGTTGTCATCCGTCATCCCGAAAGCAATCTTCTACTCTGTTTATGTAGATGATGTACAATTAGGTTTTAAGTCCTGTAACCTCGGAATCTGCGAACGACAAGCTCAACTCTCTCTAAACAAGGTATCGAAATGGGCAGAACGAAATGGGTTTAAGATAAACCCCACAAAGAGCACATGCGTGCTCTTCTCAAGGAAGAGAGGCCTGGTCGCGGAGCCACATATAGAACTTAACAAAGAACGTCTTCCGGTACAAAGCGACCAGAAGTTTTTAGGCGTAATTTTAGATTCAAAGCTAAGTTTTATTCCCCACTTAAAATATGTAAAACAAAAGTGCTTGAAAGTGATGAATCTATTGAAAGTGCTCTCTAGGACGACATGGGGTTGTGACAGGAACTGTCTAATGACCCTTTACAAAAGCCTTGTTCGTACGCGATTAGAGTACGGCTCTGAGGTCTATCAGTCCGCCAGACCCAGTGCACTTAAAATGTTGGATCCTGTTCACCATTTGGGTATCCGCCTGGCTACTGGCGCCTTCAGAACAAGCCCTGTACAAAGCTTATATGCCGAATCCAACGAATGGTCGCTACACCTTCAAAGAACGCTCACAAGCTTCAAATACTTTCTCAAAGTCCAATCTAACCAAGAACACCCCTGTCACGCAATCCTAAATGACCACTCTAGCGCAACGCTCTTCCACAATAGACCATCCGTGACGGAACCTTTTTCAATACGTGTGAGGAAACTTGGCGAGGAAGTCGGTGTTCGACTCCTACAGTACAGCCTTATGGCCCCAGTGAAACTTCCACCACCGTGGCAGTGGCAGACGGTGGAATGTGACACGTCGTTTATGGAAGTAACAAAGCATGCTCCCGACATCCATATTCAAATGTACTTTTTAGAACTGCGAACGAAATACTCCAGTCCTGAATACTACACAGATGCATCAAAATCAAACCTTGGTGTGTCGTATGCGGCCATTGGACCGTCTTTCTCTGAATCTGGAGCTCTTGCACCAGAAACAAGTATTTTTTCAGCGGAAGCATATGCACTTCTATCAGCTGTTAAACAAATTAAGAAAACAAAGGTGCATAAGGCAGTTGTTTTTACAGATTCCCTAAGTGTTGTAAGGGCTCTAATGCTTCCCCCGAAACTCAAAAACCCCATAATTAGGGAACTCTATTCAATGATTAGTGCCGGCTATGCCAACAATCGGCGGGTTGTATTATGCTGGGTTCCCGGGCACAGAGGCATCAAAGGTAACGTACTTGTCGATGAAATGGCAACATCGATAACAAGCAAACCAAGTACTTCCTCAATAGCTGTTCCTGCCACTGACCTGAAACCAACTCTGAAAAAAAACCCTTAAGAGCTATTGGCAGCACTTGTGGGATAAGGAAGCCTCAAACAAATTACACCTAATTAAGCCACAGTTAGGAGACTGGCACCCAACAACAAAAATACGAAAGAATGATGTCATCCTTTGTCGCCTCAGAATAGGACACACATATGACACACATTCACATCTCCTAACTGGTAAAGAGGCTCCCATCTGTGGGAGATGTGGCGACCAACTCACCGTCCTCCACGTCTTAATTGAGTGCCGGGAAGCTGAAATAGAACGTAAACGCCACTTCCCTCTAATCTACAAAGAGCATGTCCCCCTACATCCTTTATTATTCTTGGGGTGAAGCCTTTATTCGACAGTAAGGCTGTATTAAACTACATAAACGACGTCGCATTGAATGTTATAGTGCCAAAAATCTCGTAGCACACCCTCTCTAGAGGTGGTGCTGCTGCGAGTGTCATACTTTGTGTAGCACGCGCCTTCAGACCCTTCTAAACAAGGGCTCTGCTAAGGCAGTAGTGCTCCCGGTTATATTTATCAAGCGCCATGTATTATCTGTAATACAGAATCATTATTTACGCAACTAAGTCCTCTTTAGTATACCACTAGTCATCCCCATATTTTATTACCTATGTCTTTTACACTTTTGCAGCGACCCATTTTAGGCCCATTTACAGCCATGTCACATCTACATCCTTGAACTTCTTCTAATTAGTTGCCACTAACTTCTGCTGAAATGGCGCTCTTTGGCCAGAGTGGCCCTTGCGCCAATAAAATCAATCAATCAATCAATCAATCAATCAATCAATCAATCAATCAATCAATCAATCGATTCTCATCACAGAAAACTGTCGCTGTTCTGTTTACGCTAAAAAGAGGATTACACCCTGACCCAGTTATGACATTAAACAGCATTGCAATTACGATAAAACATGAACACAAATTCCTAGGCGTCACATTCGACAAAAAACTGAATTTTGTGGCTCACATAAATGCACTGAAAATCAAGGCACACAAAGCGCTTAATATATTGAAAGTCTTATCGCATAAGCACTGGGGTTCCGATCGGATATGCCTACTGAGGATTTATTGTTCGGTAGTATGCAGTATTCTAGATTACGGGTGCGTTGTTTACGGCTCGGCAAGAGAGTCATACATTCGGCGCCTGGACCCCGTACACAATCTCGGTCTGCGTTTATCCAATGGCGCCTATAGAACATCCCCTGTGCAGAGCTTATACGTAGACTGCAATGAACCTCCGCTAAGCCAGCGTCGAGTATTTTTAACCGTCTCATATGTTTTAAGAATCAGGTCACTACCTCAACACATATGCCATGACATTACCACGAATTGCTACTCACGCTTACACTACTCTAACAAACCACACTGTTGAATTTCCCGCGTTCAGCCTGCTGGAAGAAGAAGACGAGCTTTGGCCCAGCGGGCGCGTGAGCGCGTTCTACCAAGAACGAAGGGGCCATCTTGACGTTCTGGGCTCATGCGGACGCTAATAAACGTCTGTTTGAGCTTGTAAGTCCGCGTCGGCTGTTATTTGTGCCACATATTTTACATTTGGTGCCGAAACCCGGGAGGCGACAGCCGGGAGCTACCGTCAAGGGACATCGCTGGTGGCTACCGACTGGAACAACAGCCGCGAACTACGGAGGCCAACAGATCAGCTGATCGCCATGGACAAGCTCAAGATGAAGAGGACCACGCGAAGGGCCCAGAACACTAAGCTAATACAAGAGGCAAGTGCGCTACTTGAGAATGATGACGCGACATTACAACAAATCGACTCGATTTATGAGAGGCTCAAGAGCAATAACGAGGAGCTAGATTAACGATGAGATGGAGAGCCACATAAGTGACAAAGCATTCGAGGCGGAGTACGCTACCGTAATTGAATATGAGGACAACGCGACCCGCATCCTAGCCGAGCTCCAGAGCAAACGCCGCCAGCATAGCGAAACATCTCCAGTGTCACCGCACATCGAAGTTCGCGACGTGCCAGCGGCTATGGGACCTTCTGATAGGCCAGGAGCCAAGTTACCGAAGCTGACGATTAACCCTTTCGCTGGTGACTTGTGCAAGTGGAGCGAGTTCTGGGACCAATTCGATCAGGTCATCAACCAGAACGGCAATCTTTCAACTAGCGACAAATTTAACTACCTGAGGCTGTTCTTGAAAGGAGACCAGCGGCAGCTATAGCGGGACTTCCTACCACCGAAGCATGCTACGAAGACGCGTTAGACATCTTGAAAAGACGTTTCGGCGACAAAAAGCGCTTGGAGCAGGAGTATTTCTCAAGACTTCGAAGGCTCACTCCTGTGCGTTCTTCCAACGAAGTGGCCAAACTCCGCAAGTTATATGACCATGTGCTGATTAACACGTGGGGACTGGAGGCGCTTGGCATCAGCAAGTCGTCCTTTTCATCGATGCTGTGCGACATTCTACTGAGGGCATTGCCACGTGACATCGTCCGTGGCATATCATCGATCCTGCGCGACACAACCTGAAAGCTCCAACAACGTTCAGCATGACACGGAACTAGAGCGTCTTCTTCACTTCGTCTCTATTGAACTGGAGAGCCTCGAAAGGAGTGACTTTGGGGAACACAACGAGGCGGCTCATCCTAAAGACGAGAGTCCTCGCTTTCTCAGCGCGACCCCAACGTCATCAGTGCTTCACTGCCAAGTTGCTATAACTGCAACGAACTCGAGCTGCAATTTCTGCAAATCGACGCAGCATTTGACAGAGTCATGTAGCATGGACTTATCGCTGCCAGAGAAGAAGAAACTTCTTTCTGCCGACATGCGGTGCTTTCGATGCACATGTAAAGGACACCGAGCAAGGGATTGCAGGCGTAGAGTTACATGCTCGGGCTGCAAAGGTCGTCATGCAACCACTATGTGCGACCCTGATAAGCTAAGGCGAATGCAGCGGGAAGACGTCAAAATGACCGGAGAAGTTTCGAGACCAGGAAACGAAAAAACGCTGACTACCGTGAAAAAGCGTGGGTGGACCTCACAAGGCAGCACGGACCCCAAATCATCAAAGACTTTTCACCCCCGACTAACGGACATGACCAACCCAACTCGACCCTGCAGAAGAATTCCGCGGAATCATCGGCAAGGAAAAAGGAAGACTCCAGCGATATGATACTCGACTCGGAGAGCGTGTTCCAATACGCAAAAGTCAGAGCCTGGAGCCGCCCTTTCGTGCTAGCCAAAAGCGAGTCATCCAGGCGAAAGATTACGCACTGCATGAAGCTCAAGCTCTAAGAAACGTGAACGAGCAGGCCATTTCAATGGAAACTAAGATGGCCGAGCTGCGACTGAAGTTGCGCGAGGAGCAGACTGCTCGTGAGCGGGAGCACAGAGCCCATGAAAACAAGCTGAAAGAGCTTCAACGCTTGCTTTCTGAGAGGCAAACTTTTCGTGAGAACTTTGAAGATAATCTGGAGAAAGTCATGAGGGAAGCTGCTCAGGCACACGTGCCGATGGAGTACGAGTCCAAAATACAGAACTTGACTCAGGAGCTGGACGAGGTGCTCAAGCGGCTGCTTGTGTCGGAGGAGAAGCTCAGACTGATTTCCCCCCTACTGATCAAGATGCACCAGTTGGTAGAGGAACAACGCCATGCTGAATTGGAGACAGAAAAGAAACAGCCAGGACATCGTGTGTCGTGTCTGCATCCGCAGACTGTTGGAAGTCTGACACAATTGGGTAGCCTGAAGAATCGCCCGAAGGATGATTGGTTGCGCATGCAAGACTGTGCTGCCATCCAGCAAATTCAAGAGCGTCCCTCACTGCACACACGAAAAGACGCAACCTCATCAAGTGCTGCAAGAATCG
Organism: Rhipicephalus sanguineus; assembly: GCF_013339695.2. NCBI lineage: Eukaryota > Metazoa > Arthropoda > Arachnida > Ixodida > Ixodidae > Rhipicephalus > Rhipicephalus sanguineus. The sequence continues at coordinate 28,515,365 of NC_051181.1, read as the reverse complement.
GACCCAAGAATACAGAACTGCCTTCCCAGCAAATAAAACCTGAACGTGAGGACATCGCTGGACCGTTTTGGCAACAGATGCCTGCTGCTGAAACCGTCGAAGCACCATGTGCTGAGAGCCCTGTGGACCTGCTCGCCTACATACGCGATCTGGCAGGAGAGGACGTCCTCAGTCTCCATGCCAAAGCACGAGAGAAGCTTCGGCAACTGAAGGAGGAGTTCGAAAAAATAGAAGGCTTACACCTTCAGGCCACGTCGAGGAAGCGGAAGGATCGACGCGTACGGAGGTAATACAGCAAGCGCCTGACCGTACGGACGAGACACCACTGCGCGGCCGGGAATGTGTTGAATTTCCCGCGTTCAGCCTGCTGGAAGAAGAAGACGAGCTTTGGCCCAGCGGCGCGTGAGCGCGTTCTACCAAGAACGAAGGGGCAATCTTGACGGTTCTGGGCTCCATGCGGACGCTAATAAACGTCCTGTTTGAGCTTGTAAGTCCGCGTCGGCTGTTATTTGTGCCGCATATTTTACAACACTCCATCAAACCACTCATTCTACTTTTCGAAGAGCACTGCCACGCATATGACATTTCTAATGATGCTATAATATCACCCAGAACCGCCGAGACTGCCGCCGTGGTCGGATCTGACGCAGCTTTGTGATCTTTCACTGGCTCGTCTGAAGAAAAAAGACACCGCACAGGAGCACCTAACCAGGAATTCCGCGCACTTCAGGATAAATACAAAGATTATACCGAGGTATACACGGATGGCTCGAAAACTAAAAAACCACGTCGGAGTCGGAGTTGTGATGGAGGAAAGTGCTATGAGCATTAGAGTGCCTCATATCATGTCCATTTTCAGCGCCGAAGTCTACGCCCTACGGGAAGCAGTGCAAAAAATCATCAACAGGTAAACACAAAAAAAGCAGTCATATACACTGATTCATTAAGTGCACTACAGGCGATAAATCTAAAATCTGATTGTGAACCGTTAATCGGTGATATTTTAAACATGATTGTATTAAACAGTACTGGTGTGAGCATCCGTTTTTTGCTCGGTCCCAAGTCACGTAGGGATCCCAGGCAATGAAAAGGCAGACGTATGTGCATCTCTAGCAGCACAAAATGCCATTAAAAACATAAATATTCCCTACAAAAGATAGCCAGCGTGCTGTCCGCTTCGCGGTGTTATCGAAATGGCAGCAACAGTGGGGACTCCTGTACAACTAATAAGCTTCATCTGGTGAAGCCCACAATAGGCCGAATGGAAGACGTGCTATCAATCAACAACGGTTCAGTGAAGGTTATTCTATGCAGGAACTTCGAATGGGGCACCTCCACCTCACAACACAACTTGTTGCTTAGAAAGGAAGACATGCCGCAATGTGAAAAATGCCAGCAGCCATTGACAGGGTTTGTACATATCCTTATCACGTGACCACATGGCGAAACCAGAAAAGAAAAAAGTACTTCATAGAACATTACAACCTCAGATACCTAGCAACCCGAGTCTCAATTCTAGGAGATGATGCACTGTTCCCCTGTCAATTCATAGATGTCCTAAAACACAGCGGCTTCCTACATGGGCTTTAGAATTACATATAATGTCCTGATTACCACAAAACACCCTGTGTCTGGCGCAGCTTAGCCTCAGTTGCTTTTGCGCCATTAAACCCAGTTTAACTGCCTTTTCCTATCTCTCTCTCCCACGTCTTTGTCTTTCTCTCCCACTTTTAGTCTTTCCTGTCCTCTCATGTCTTCTATTTACTTCCGTTTTTCTTGGCGGCGAGGGTTAACCTTGTGTATGTGCCCTCTCTTGAGCACATTATATTTGGTTATAGTAGCTCTGTACAGCTGGCGTTGGCTCGCCTTATAACAATATAAGTGCGGTCGCGTCCCCATGTAGGGCTCCATGGTGGGCGGCTGGCATGGCTGCCGAATTCATCCATTATCTATGGCCTCAACCTCCTTTCCCAAACTTAACAATCGTCCTCTCACAAAGAGGGGACGCACCGAAGACACTGTAAACATTTTCGTGAAACCTCAAGAAATCTTTCCACGATTCCATGTGATCCACTGCGAAACAGCTGACAAGAATGCCCGAACAATATCCCCTTTTGTTGTGTCCAAATGCCTCACTGAAACACTCGGCAGTGGATATCAGGCATCGAGAATGGCTAGCGGAGATCTTCTCCTGGAAGTTCAAAACAAAGCACAATATGAAAAACTGTCCAAACTTGTTTCGTTCGGAAACACACCTGTCTCTGTCACACCACATCGTTCCCTGAACAGCTCTCGAGGTGTAGTCTCAGACCAAGACCTGCTTGAATTGACAGAAAGTGAGCTCCTCGAGGGCTGGAGTGAACAGCATGTGACATATGTACAGAGAATCAAAATTAGGTGCGATGATAGGGATATCCTGACTAAACACCTAATCGTCACATTTGGAACAAGCACGCTGCCAGAACATGTCGAAACAGGATACTTGAAATTGAAGGTTAGACCATACATCCCTAACCCACGCCGTTGCTTCAAGTGCCAGCGTTTCGGTCACGGCTCTCAGAGCTGCCGTGGCCGCCAAACGTGTGCAAAGTGTAGTTCACATGAACACCCTGCAGACAACTGTGTTGAAGCTCACCATTGTGCGAACTGCGAGGGTGGGCACCCAGCCTACTCTCGCAGCTGTCCCTCATGGAAAAAAGAAAAGAAATCATAACACTCAAAGTAACTGAAAATATTTCATTTAAGGAGGCGCGCAGACGCCTTTCCTTTCCGCAGGGTCCTACTTTCGCGGACGTGGCACGTCAGGGGCAGTGCCACAAAAGTTCGCGGTGGCCGCACGTACCACACACAGTGGACGGGCGGCAGCACCATCCGCCCCCCCAGCGGAAGCAGCCCGTACTGCTCCGCAGCCAAACGGTATGCAGGCCTCCGGACCTGCAGGCCCTGGGCCTTCTGTGCCGTCAGAGGGCCCCAAAACTCTGACACCCGTGCGCGTAACCCGTGAGAGGGCATCCAGCGTCTCTGCCGAGGCGATGGACACAACGGCAAGTCTAATGGCGTCACAGGCGCCGAAGGAACGGCGCAGCTCTTTGGAGCGCGCCAGAAAAGAAAAAGCCCGCATCACAGGGCCTGGAAAGGGCTCTGTGACTTAAGCCTACAGTTCTCTCCATACACACAGCACTAAATTAAACTCAAAATGGATACACAAATCTTACAATGGAATGTGAGAGGTCTTCTCAGAAACCTTGATGATATCCAGGAACTCATACACGAACACTCGCCAAAAGTGCTGTGTGTACAGGAAACACACCTGAAAACTAAACACACGAACTTCCTTAGACACCACGTCATCTTCCGTAAAGACAGAGATGAAGCTACCGCATCATCTGGTGGCGTCGCCATCATAATAGATAAAAGCGTAGCATGTCAAGGTTTGCAGATACAAACGCCGCTCGAAGCAGTGGCCGTTCGTGCTGTTATTTTAAACAAACTTGTTACCATTTGCTCACTGTACATCGCCCCTCATCATCAGCTGCACAAACATGAATTTCAGTCCTTAATCGATCAATTACCTGAACCCTATATCGTCCTTGGAGATTTTAATGCCCACAGCCCTTTGTGGGGCGACTCTCGTAGCGATGCGCGAGGCCGTTTGATTGAGAATTTTATCCTTTCCACTGACACATGCCTATTAAATAAGAAAGAACCCACGTTTTTTAGCCTGGCGAACAAATCATACTCGTGCATTGATCTTAGCATCGCTTCGCCCACCCTTTTATCCGATCTTACATGGGATGTTATTAAAAACCCTTATGGAAGCGATCACTTTCCCATACTGCTAATGACGCCAAAAGAAAACGAATATCCACCCCAGGCTCCAACTTGGAAGGTAGACGGGGCAGATTGGGAAAAGTACCAGAATCTTAGTAGTATCTCGTGGGCCGAGATTCCCCCTTAGGAATTGATTCTGCTGCTAGTTATTTTACCGCTTTATTATTGACGCAGCTACAAAATGTATTCCCCACAAGTTGTGGTGCCTGCAGACGTCGTGCCCGTGGGGGAACGACGACTGCAGGAACGCTCGTAAAAAGCAGAACAAAGCGTGGGGTTACTACGCGATTCCCCCACTGCATAGAATCTGAAATTTCAAACAAATAAAATCCGAAGGAAAGAAGAAG
>NC_051181.1:28501088-28511087 GCF_013339695.2 Rhipicephalus sanguineus | reverse complement strand
AGATGATGATAATAGTGGTGTTTATTGGCGCAAGGGCCAAGAGATGGCCAAAGAGCGCCAGTTCATGGGACAAAGGATGAGAACAATGGTTGCGCTAAGTAGCTGTATAAGGGCTTTAAAATTCCTCGCGCTAAAGGCGGGTAAAAACATATATATATATACATTAAAATCATGAGAGTGACGTGAAAATGTGTAGTGTAATGAATGACAAGTGGTCGCAAGAATAAACTGAAGATATGACATCAGCACGAATGCCTCGTCAATGCCCTTGAGCCCAAGGGCCGCGAGGCAAGTGCTATCTTTAATGTATTCCCCGCAGCAGCGACCTCCGCTTAGAGGCCGTGCTACGGTTCACCTTGATATATGACATGAAAACTCTGTACATCGTTTTAAAAAAGCAGACAGTGACTGATATGTAAAAAGCGGGTCCCTACCGATGAACATTGAAGGATGAAGTGGAAATTGCTGTCGGTAGGGTAATGAAGTGTTTTTTTCTTATAGCATCGAGTTCCTTGCACTGGATGAGGACGTGAAGGACAGTGAGTGGCTGCCCACATCTATCACACAAAGGTGGTTCGCCACCCGGACAGAAGGTGTGTGTGTGTGTACTGTATGTGTGACCGATCCTAAGTCTGCAGAGTGTAACTCTGTGTGGCGTGATTTTGATATTGGCGGCCAATTACCTAGATGCGGTTTGACAACGTGTAGCTTATTTCGTGTATGCATATCCCATGTGGTCTGCCAAAAGGCTCTGAGCTTTCTTTTCAGGAGTGTTTTAAGTCTAGTGGGGGAATACCAGGATCTATTGTGACTGTTTTCGTGGGCGGATGCTGCTAGCTGGTCCGCCAACACGTTGCCTTGAATCTCGCGGTGCCCTGGCACCCAGCACACTACGACATGTTGTTCGAGTGCGTAGATCGTGCTTAAGCGAGAATACAGCGAGACAAAGACGGGGTTTCTGTGTCTTTTCAGAGTTTTTAAAGCTTTTACCACGCTTAGAGAATCTGTGTAAATCACTGCCTTTTGTAGTTTTAATTGTTGAATGTGTTTAACGGCCGCAAGTATCGCGTAAGCTTCTGCCGTGAAGATACTTGATTCAGGGTGTAGAATACCGGAATCCGTAAAGGATGGCCCAACGGCTGCGTAAGACACAGAAGTATTGGACTTTGAGGCGTCTGTAAAGAATTCTGCACAAGTGTATTTGTGTTGTAGTTCAAGGAAGTATGTACGGATATGTGCAATAGGCGCGTGTTTCGTTACTTCCATGAAGAAAGATCGCAGTCGATAAGCTGCCACCGCCACGGCGGTAGTTGTGCAGCGGGAGCCAATAGACAGTGTTCGGAAAGTGGCACACCCGTTTCCTCAGCTAAGCCCCTCACACGAAGTGAGTAGGGCTGTCGCACCGAAGGACGGTGGTCGAAAAGGGCAGAACTAGATATATCATTAATTGTGGGGTGGGAGGGGTGTTCGTTGTCTGCGTTCACTTTGAGATAGTATAGAAACGACATGTAAGATCGCTGCAGGTGGAGCGCCCACTCGTTCGATTCGACGTAGAGGCTTTCCACGGGGCTGGTGCGAAAAGCACCCGTAGAAATACGAATGCCCGAGTGGTGGACAGGGTCAAGCATCTTCAACGCGCTTGGTGGCAGACTGATAAATTATCGCCCCATAATCTAGACGCGTGCGTATGAGGCTTTTATAGAGATTCAACAGGCACTTCTTGTCACTACCCCGTACGTTGCGTGACAATACCTTTAGAATGTTCATGTTTTTATGCACACTTGTTGTTTTATGTACTTGATGTGTGATATGAACGTTAACTTCGTGTCGAAAATGAGGCCAAGGAATTTATGCTCCGTCTTTAGAGAGACGGTGGCCATCCAATCAATGTCAGGATCGGGATGAAGGCCTCTCTTTCTAGAGAATAATACGCACGTGCTTTTTTGTGGGTTAAGGCTGAACCCGTTCTCGTCTGCCCACTTGGTTACCTTGTTCAACCCAAGCTGTACCTGCCGCTCACACAATGCAAGGTTGCACGACTTATAACCGATCTGCACGTCATCAACGTATGCGCAATAAAACATATTGCGTGGGATGCATAGATGCAGGGAATTCATTTTTACAATAAAAAGTGTGCAGCTGAGGACACCACCTTGTGGCACCCCAGTTTCTTGAACAAACGGTCGTGAAAGAATGTTTCCCACTCGGACACGGAATGTACGATCCGTAAGGACAAATAACTCTCTATTATGTCCAACATTTTACCTCGTACACCTAAATGGGACAGGTCTCTCAGTATTCCGAACCGCCATGTTGTATCGTATGCTTTTTCCATGTCCAGGAATACCGAGAGAAAAAATTGCCGATAGACAAATGCTTCACGAATTTGTGCTTCAATCCGTATTAAGTGGTCGGTTGTAGATCGCCCCTCTCGAAATCCGCACTGGTACGGGTCAAGTAACTTGTTTGTTTCGAGGAAATGAATTAGCCTGCAGTTTATCATTTTTTCGAAGAGTTTGCACAGGCAACTCGTTAGCGCGATAGGCCTGTAGCTAGTAACAGCGGTTGGATCCTTTCCCTGTTTCAAAACAGGGATCACTATAGCCTCTTTCCAGGAACTAGGCATCTCGCCGGAAAACCATATGACATTGTAAAGAGAGAGCAGTGTTTCTTGTGTTTCAGAAGGTAGCTGTTTCAACATTTCATATAATACCCGGTCAGAACCTGGGGCGGAATTATTACAGCAGTCTAGCGATGTCTGAAGCTCAGCTAAGGAAAAAGGTTGGTTGTAGGCTTCGTATTTTGTGCATTTGCGTTCTAATTCTGTTTTTCTATTCTCGTGCTGTACCTCTGGAAAGCCTCGGAGTATTGCGACGAGCTGGACACCTGTTCGAAGTGTGCGCCTAGGAAGTTCGCCTGGTCTTCCAAGCTGTCGCCTTGTGTATTTACTAGAGGGAGTGAATGTGTTGGTCGTCCTGCTACCCTACTAACCCTGTTCCAGACTTAGCCTCCTGTGTATATGAGTTGATGCCCGATAAAAACTTAACCCAGCTCTCCCTTCTTGCCTGTCGGCGCGTTCTCCTGCCTTGTGACTTTACGTTCTTAAAATTTGTAAGATTTTCCGCTGTCGGCGAGTCCCGAAGTAACCTCCACGCTTTGTTTTGCCTTTTTCGCGCATTTCGACATTCGGTGTTCCACCATGGGACACGTCGTTTGCCAGACAGTCCACTTGTTTGAGGGATGCATTTGGTGGCAGCGTTAATCAAAAAAGCTGTAAAGTAGTCTACGGCTACATCTATGCTTAAATCACACATCTCCGACCAACTTATAAGTGTAATTTTCTTAAACTGTTCCCAATCGGCCCTTTCAATCTGCCATTTAGGAATCTGTGGAATGAAAGTCATTTCCTGTTGGTGCGCTTAGAACTATTGGAAAATGGTCGCTTCCGTAAGGATTCCCGATAACTTTCCAATTAAGCAGGGGAAGAAGAGATGGAGATGTAATGCTGAGGTCTATGGACGAGTAGGATTTGTTCGCTAGGCTTATAATATGTTGGCTCTTTCCGATTCAATAGACACGCACCGGAAGAGAAAAGGAATTGTTCGATCAGACGACCTCGTGCATCGCAGCGAGAATCACCCCACATACTGCTATGTGCATTAAAGTCCCCAAGGACTAGATATGGTTCTGGGAGTTCATCTATTAAAGATTGAAATTGATGTTTTTGCAGTTGGTACTGTGGGGGTATGTAAAGAGAGCAAATGGTCACGAGTTTGTTCATAAGAACCGCTCGAACAGCCACTGCCTCAAGGGACGTTTGGAGAGGTAAGTGTGTACATGCAATTCCTTGATTAACGACAACCGCTACACCACCGGATGACGCCACAGCGTCATCCGGTCCTTCCGGAAAATAATATAACTGCGTAGAAAGTTGGTGTGTTTGGTTTTTAAGTGTGTTTCTTGTACACACAGCACTTTTGGTGAATGTTTATGTAAAGTTCTTGGATATCGTCGAGGTTTCTGAGGAGTCCTCTTACGTTCCATTGCAGAATTTGTGCTTCCATATTGGAAGTTAAGTAGTGCTGTGTGTATGTACGGGAATTTGTTGTTGTTCAGACAGAAAGTTGGAACTTAGGTAACAGAGCCGTCGGCGGGCCCTGTTATAGGCTTTTTAGTTTTCTTAGCGCGCTCCAAGGAGCTACGCCGCTCTTTCGGCACCAGGGGTACCGAAGTCGTGTCCATTGCCTCGTGTGAGGCACTGGACGCCCGCGTACGCGAGCTGTTGGCTTGTTTTTCCGACCTCGCCTGGCGAGGCGTGGTCGTGAGACCCGACGACCCTGGAGTAGCCGGGATCTCTGGCTGGGCAGGTGGAGCAGACTTAACTGCTGCCACCACAGGGGCAGCCGCCACGGCCGGTGGCTCACCTTGTGTGAGCCGGGGCTGTGGCGGTGGCCGATGCGACGCTGCCCCCTGACGCGCCGCATCAGCATAAGTTGGACCGTAAAATGGCGAACACCTTCTTCGTGCTTCTTTGAATGAGATGTTTTCGCGTACTTTCAGTGAAATGATATCTTTTTCTTTTTTCCAGCTTGGACAAGAACGAGAATACGCGGCGTGGTCGCCGTCGCAGTTAACACAGTGTGGGGTTTCGTTGCAGGTGTCCGAGGCATGGCCTTGGACACCGCATTTTGCGCAGGTGGGTCGACCACGGCAGCTCTGGGAGCCATGGCCAAATCTTTGGCACTGAAAGCATCGGCGAGGGTTTGGGATGTAAGGCCTGATGGTTGTCTTTGTGTATCCAGTTTCTATGTTCTGTGGAAGTTCACTAGTAGAAAAGGTCAATATCAAATGTTTGGTTGGGATTTCCTGATTGTTTCTCCTTATAACAATTCGCTTCACATCGGTTACGTACTGGTCCTTCCAGCCTTCGAGGAGTTCACTTTCTGATAGTTCAAGCAGATCTGAGTCTGATACTACTCCGCGTGCGGAGTTCATGGATCTGTGTGGTGTAACGCTAATAGGAATGTCGCCAAAAGTTCGGAGGTTCTTTAGTTTATCAAATTGTATTTTGTCATTTAGTTGGAGAAGCAGGTCACCACTGGCCATTTTTGTAACTTTATAGCCAGCACCTAAGGTGGCTGTCAGTGTTCTGGATACAACAAATGGGGACACGGTTCTAGCTGTTTTGTCAGTCTTGTCACAGTGCACTACGTGATAGTGAGGGAATACTTCTTTGGTTCGAGTGAGAAAGGCGAGTTCATCGGTGCGTACGCGCTTTGAAGCGGTACGATCTTGTAGCAACGGGAATGCTCTATGCATAGTAAATGAATCTGATTCGGCAGCGATGGCAGCCACCCACCACGGAGCCCAACATGGGGACGCTACAAGATTCATGGAATTGAAAGCATGCAGACGCCAGCCGTACACCGCTACTATAACCAAATGCGCATAGAACAAGGTTGCCTATTTGCACAAGGTTAACCCTCGCCGCCAAGAAAAAACGGAAGTAAATGGAAGAGAGGAGTGGACAGGAAAGATTAAAAGTGAGAGAGACAGACGAAGACGTGGGGGAGAGAGAGACAGGAAAAGGCGACTGCCGATTTCCCCTGGGTGGGTCAGTCCAGGGGTGCCGTCTACGTGAAGCCGGGGCCAAAGGGGTGTGTTGCCTCTGCCGGGGGGCCTTAAAGGTCCAATCACCCGGCGTCGGCTCAACCCCCAGGATCCCCTTTTCCCCGGACACGGCAATGCCACGCACGGCTAGGCGTGGGAGGGGGTCGAAACCCCCCCGTTAGCTCGGGTCCGTGGTGTCGCTACACACCAAACGCCTGCTTGTGCAGACGCCCCTGCGGGGCATATAAAATTAAATTACGTGTTAACTTGTGAATAAAACTAATGTAGCTGCTCACAATGGGACGATTATATAATGTCAGAAATTCAGTTCGCTAAATGACTATTGTGCATTGCCAAATTGTGGTCATTAGTTTCCATGATTCTGGTTGGCTAAAAGAGGCAATATTCTTCACCAAAGCAGCATAGGCTGTATGGGGGAAAAGGTGGAAATGCTAAGACTTACAAGGCGTCAATCTTGAACCACATGCCATCCCAATAAAGCACGCAAGCTTTAGCAACCCCCGGCACCCAGAATCCTGGAAGCTACTGACCGCAATTTAGCAATACACAATAAGCATTCGGTGAAACTGTAGTTGTGAAGTTGTACAATCGTTGCAATGCCAACAGCTTGAAAAAAGGCAGTCTAGATCTGTTGTGTGCTCACATAAATACATTGTCTAATTTTACATTTGAGGAGCAACACATGCATGACTTACGTATGTGCACCGTGAAGTATGCATAACTTTACTGAGTTTTCACCAATAAATAAAATATTCATATCCTGCACATACCACAGACCCCATGAACATCTGTAGAGTATGCCTAGAGAAGCTACTATATCCGATAGACCGTTAGGCTTGTCATCATCAGAAAATGTCATTCGAGGTGGTGCTACAAACTGTGTTTTGTAATGTTCGTACACGTTAAGGTATTTAGCGAAGTTTTGACGCCAAAGCGGGGCGACGCGCATACAATTCTTAATAACCAGAACAAAATCATTAAAGCTAAATATGGTGAAACAAGCAGAATCAAATAAATTGTGCTCGAACGCATGCCCTAATGCTCAACCTAGCGCTTGCACAGTTGAGATACGGCTATTCAGCCACACATAGACAAGGATCCGTTCGACTACAGTTCAAGTTTAACTAACGGCTCAACAGGCACGGGTGCCGGCCGCATCAGGCAACCTATCGGTACGTATGTTGCGGGTGAATTAAAACGTCGGTCCGAATTTAACTAAACTGGCTGTATTAACATTTAAGCGTAAGTGCAAGCACACGCATTAACACGAATATCACGGTAAATACGTGCTTTTGCGGATGCATACACATGCACACGTTTGGTCACACGCAAGGAAAACACGTCTCTGATAGTAGTCACATAACAATCTTGTAGCTGTTGAAAAGAGGACGCGCAGCATATGGAAATTTCTTAGACACGTTCACTTTTTTAGCGCTCAAAACGAACAAGGACGGGAAAAAAAAAACGCGGACACCACGTCATTCTTTTCCGACCTTGTTCGTTTTGTGCGCTAGAAAATTCACCATGAATTAGCAGCATACTCAAGCGTACACGCTTTAGACACGGTCGACGCTTACACGCGTGCGCCGTCCCCGCCCTACAATTATTAAACCAAAATAGTTATTCATTGCGAGCAGGGCCCCCCCTTCCAACACCACTGCCGACAGAAGAGAGCGCCACCACAACTCTGTTCAAATCCCCCGCCGAAACACAGCCGCGCATGCGCAACTTGCTTCACACACCAAAACAAAAAAAAAAGTTCGTTACATAACTTTGCCTTGATCCTGATGAAATGATACACACCAACAGCCTTGCTACGTTAACAAAAGCTCACTTATCGTCTACTAGTCAAGAAAAACATAGTTAACAGCGTTATTATCCCGCTCACGGTGTTAACAAAGCGCTCACAGCAGCAACGTTCACGTACCTGTTTTCGTTCGGCGACGGCTCAGCGATATGAAGCAGCAGGTCTTCGCTTGAGTCTTCGTAGTAAGCAGCACTGGCAGAACCCACAACACGAGCACAGAGCGCGAGCACCATTCACACAAGACGAAATTCAACTTCAACCTCGGCCCTTTGTGCCGTTGTCAGATGGGAGGAGACGCGGCGCCCGGAGGCACTTTGTCCCAGAGTTCTACGATACTCATCAACCCATCATCATCCATACGTCTATCCCGGCACGACCTCCCCCCCGGGTTGAGGAGGGGAAGATTTGTTTCGGAAAGACGGTCCTTGCCCGGACAAGGGGGCTACCGCTCGGCGCAAAGCGCCAAACAGACGTAGCCAGTCTCGCGGCCCCACGCCAGAGAGACTCGGCCATGGGGCTACAGTTTGGTGCGGCAACTTCAGTCGCCGCACACAAAACAGACGTACCCAGGAAATACCGCGCGGCTTGAAGCCGGCGGGGTCCTACCCGGACGGGGGGGCCACAGTTCGGCTCGACGAGTCCAATCGTCGGGCACTGAACTGCGACCGCATTGGGGCTACCGTTTGGCGCGGCAACCTTGGTCGCCGCACCCAAACTAGACGTACCCAGGAAGTGCCGCGTGGCCGAAGGCCAGCGGTGTCCTACCCGGACAAGGGGGCCGCCGTCCGTCGCGGCGAACAGAGTCACCGAGCACAGAACGGAAACGACCGACATGGACCTCGTGGGTGGAGCCCAACAAGGCGACTGGATTACCCGGGCGCATGCAAAGCACGGGTAAGCAACAGCGGAGACCTCGACCGTCATCACCGCGGTGTAGCAACGGATGTCGCATGCACCCAGACCGGCTCGGGCTGTTGGTTCCGCAAACACAAGTGACCGGCACGCTAGGCCAGTTCGGTGTACCTTAAAAGGAGCCATCATTAAAAGGTGATAGTGATCTGCCCTCCTGACTCACTAAAGATCACTGCCGGACGGTGCCAGGTCTCGAGAAACTTCTTCACGCCCAGGCGCTGCCGTTCCCGGTGGAGGACAAACCAGATCTCCTTCCGCACTTTTGCAAGTACTTCATGAAGACCCGGCCGCCTCCCATCGAAAACGGCATGCCGTTTTCGATGGGAGGCGGCCGGGTCTTCATGATGGGAGGCGGCGCTGCAGCGCACCGTGCCAGTCAAACTTGGTAAGAGCACTCGACGAGAAGTAGCACGTACTGGTTAACCGCCTGCGCAGGCAGGGGATGCAAGAACCGAACGGTGTCGAATGGAACTGCGGGGTGGCCATACAAGCTAGCTATCCTTTGGTGGAGGGCTGCTGGGAGTGCACACTGAGAGAAGATGTGAACCAAATCCTCCCTACTGCCACAAAACGGACACTTTCCTCTGGTAGGGATTTTTGTGAAGGGCCTGAATGCTATGGGCAGGCACCCTCTTGCCAAGCGGTACATGAATGTAGCGCGCTTGGCGTCCAGAAAACTGGCAGTGATCAGCTTCCAGTTAGGACTGTGGCGGGACAGGTCATATCTCACACAGTGGGCCGGGAGGTCTGGCGTGAGTAAGTCGACTAGATCATGGAGCTCGAGAGAATCTAGCTCTATCCCTGGGTTGGCCTCGCGGAGACGAGCCAGAGTTGAGGCGGCCCCCGCATAAAAGGGTGAAGGAGTTCCCGCCCGAGGCCCTGAATTAGAAAATGCCTCTGGTGAGAACAGCCGCAGTCGTGTGCTCAGAAAAAACGACGCAAAGCTTCGAGTTAGGAGCATATCCGATTCGAGAGCTACGCGTGTCCATCTAAGATGCAGCGCAGTCGCCACGATGCGCAGGTCGGGAATTCCGAGTCCTCCCTTGTTTCTGGGCAACTTGATCACAGGACGCGCCACATACATAGATGAGCCACTCCATAGGAAGCGAAAGAGGAGCCCCTCCAAGACTAGCTTGTTTCGGGTTGCAACCGGCATAACGGAAGCTACATAGGTCAGAAAAGAAAAGAGCAGCGATCGAATGATCGTTACTCTGGCCGTCAATGGACATCCCAAGGCACTGATTTCCTGAATCCTGTCGGTCAGCTTTTGCTTAGCCAGCCTCCAGTTTTCAGTAGTCAGGCCATCTGGTTCGAAATGGAAACCCAGAATACGTAGGCGTTGTTGCACGGGTAGGCCGTGAACAGGACGCGGACTGGAAGGAGCGGAGTTCAGATACATGACTACACTCTTGGACCTGTTTATCCTGGCTCCGCTCGCCGAGCAGTACCCCTCCATGACGTCCAAGACGGTGCAAACTGTGGCCTCGTCAGGGACAACAATGGAGAGGTCATCTGCGTAGGCAAACAGTGCGACAGGAGGGGAACCTGGTAGAAGGGGAAATCTACCGATGCTGTTGTCACTGGAAAGCCTCTGCAGAAGCGGCTCGAACGCAAGCACATAGAGGGCAGGCGAGAGCGGGTCCCCCTGC
>NC_051181.1:28451088-28496088 GCF_013339695.2 Rhipicephalus sanguineus | reverse complement strand
CAGAGAAGCGAAATGGTTAGAGCGTTGGAACGTGCAGTCACAGCCACAATCCACGCCTCTCGGCTAACTTCGTCGACGTTGCGAAAAGGATACGTGTGCATTCTTTTCGATATTCGTGTTTCGATCGTGCTGATCGAGCCTGCAACATGCGAGTGAAGTGAATTGCACACGGCTAGAGTCTCAGCATGGCTGTGACACAAGCGCTACTGAATGAGAAGTTAAATGCTTGTGTTCCGTTGAAGACGTAACTCCGCGTTCCCGGCTGCACAAGTCATGACGACGGCGTATTATGTTTGGAAACCATCACCACGTTAAACGTGCGGTCCCGTGCAGCAGCGATGGCGCTACTCGCTGGCGGCAAACTACTGCGGCAAACTACGTATGTATAAGCGTTGGCTCGGTGCGTACTACCTCGGAGTGCCGTTCTGCTCATACGTCAATTTTAGTTCATGCAGTTTTATGTAGCACGCACAGGATTTCGCAAAGCATCGTTATGCACGGTAACAGAGCTGAAATATAACCATTCACACCGCAGCAAATAATTAGGTGGCGAGTACTCAGCACTTTCCATGGTTTGGGAAAGTAGTTTAGTCTCATATCCAATTCAGCACAGCTCATGACTTCATCCGGTGAAAGTGGCACGGGGCCGTACGTCCGCACGTACTATCTGTTCCCATGCTAACAAACTGGTTGACCCTCCTCCTGGCGCCATCTTGAAAAGCACGGCGCGCCACCTATAGTTCGTGGGCATTGCGAATAGTAGCTGTGTACAGCTGGCGTTGGCATGGCATACATAAATATAAGTGCTGTTGCGTCCCCATGTTGGGCTCCATGGTGGGCGGCTGACATGGCTGCCGAAATTATACACAATCTATGGCCTCATTCTCCTTTCCACGATTGAATGATCACCCTGTCACAAAGAGAGGGCGCACCGAAGACACCTTGAATGCCTTGCTTAAACCAAAAGAAATTTTTCCACGCTTCCACGTCATCCACTGCCAAACACTCGAAAAGAATGCCAGAACAACCTCTCCCTTTGTTGTGTCCAAATGCCTCACCGAAACTCTCGGCCACGGTTACCAGGCAACTTCAATGGCTAGCGGAGACCTTCTCCTTGAAGTAAAAAATAAAATGCAATATGAAAAACTGTCCAACTTGTTTCGTTGGGAACCACACCTGTCTCAGTCACCCCGCATCGCTTTCTGAATAGCTCGCGAGGTGTGGTGTCAGACCAAGACTTGATCGACCTGACGTGCCTTGGATATCGGCGGCCAATTACCAAGGTGCGGTTTTATGAGATGTAATTTATTTTGCTTTTCCTTATTGCATAAGTGCTGCCAATGAGCCCTAAGCTTTAGTTTTAGGAAGGGCTTCAGGTCCAGTGCAGGGACAGTCATGGGTGTACCGCAGCGTTTCCGTGAACGGATGCCGCCAGCCGGTCCGCCAACACGTTCCCTTCGATCTCGCGATGCCCTGGCACCCAGCATACAACAACATGCTGTCCGAACGTGCAGATAGTGCATATGAGTGAGTAAAGAGAAACAAGGACTGGGTTTCTATGTTTCTTCAAACTTTTTAAAGCTTCTACTACACTTAGAGAATCTGTATATATAACTAAATTGTCTATTTTTAATTGTTTAATGTGTTTAACGGCCACCAATATCGCATATGCCTCTGCTGTGAAAATGCTTTTGTTAGGATGCAGAACGCCGGCATCTGAAAAGGATGGACCGACCGCGGCGTAGGACACAGAAGTGTGAGACTTAGAGGCATCGGTAAAAAATTCTGGAAAAGTGTATTTGTGCTAGAGTTCGAGGAAGTGTGTACGTATGTGTGCAGCAGGCGTGTGCTTAGTAACTTCCACGAAGGATACATCGCAATCTATGAGTTTCCAGTGCCACAGTGGGGGATATGCAGCAGGAGCCAGCAGACGGTGTTCAAGAAGTGGCACACCCATTTCTTCAGCTAGGCTCCTCACACGAAGCGCGTAAGGCTTTCTCATGGCAGGACGGTTTTCAAACAGGATTGAACTGGACAGATCATTGATAGCAGAGTGTAAGGGGTGTTCTCCATTCGCGTTCACCTTGAGGAAATATACAAAAGAGAGGTAGGATCTCTGGAGGTGTAACGACCACTCGTTCGATTCGACATAAAGGCTTTCTACGGGGCTAGTACGACAAGCACCCGTAGAATGTCGAATGCCTAGATGATGGACAGGGTCAAGCATCTTCAAGGCGCTTGGTGTCGCAGACTGATAGGTTATCGCCCCGTAATCTAGGCGCGTGCGTATGAGGCTTCTATATAAATTCATCAGGCAGTTTGTGTCACTACCCCCAAGTAGTGCGTGACAACACTTTCAGCACATTCATTGTTTTATGCACTTGTTTTTTATATACTTTATGTGTGATATGAAGGTTAGTTTCGTGTCTAGAATTACACCTAAGAATTTCTGCTCCGTTTTCACCGGTATTCGCTGGCCGTGGAGGTGAATGTCCGGATCAGGGTGGAGGCCTCTCTTTCTTGAGAATAATACGGTCTTGTTCCCTCCCTCTGTGTCCCTGTCCTTGTTTTGCGCTAAAAGCTACTCAAGATAATACGCAAGTGCTTCTTTGCGGGTTAAGGCTGAACCCGTTCTCGTCTGCCCATTTAGTTACCTTCTTCAAACCAAGTTGCACCTGCCGCTCGCACATTGCGAGATTGCAAGATGTAAAGCCGATTTGTACGTCATCGACATATGCGCAATAAAACATGTTACGTGGGATGGACTGGAGCAAGGAATTCATTTTGATAATAAAAAGTGTACAACTCAATACACCACCCTGCGGAACTCCTGTTTCTTGGACAAATATTCGAGACAAAACAGTGCCCA
Organism: Rhipicephalus sanguineus; assembly: GCF_013339695.2. NCBI lineage: Eukaryota > Metazoa > Arthropoda > Arachnida > Ixodida > Ixodidae > Rhipicephalus > Rhipicephalus sanguineus. The sequence goes on along the minus strand of NC_051181.1, from coordinate 28,493,219 downwards.
CTCGAACACGGAATGTCCGATTGGACAAGTAACTATCGATTATGGTGAACATCCTACCCCGTAAACCTAAATGTGAGATGTCTCGAAGTATGCCAAAGCGCCATGTGGTATCATAGGCTTTCTCAATATCGAGGAACACAGACAGAAAGAATTGTTTATGGACGAAAGCGTCACGGATTTGTGCCTCGATACGTAACAGGTGGTCCGTTGTGGATCTACCTTCTCGAAACCCGCATTGGTATGGGTCAAGTAGACAGTTTATTTCAAGGAAGTGTAGGAGTCGCCTGTTTATCATCTTTTCGAAAACCTTGCATAGACAGCTTGTTAGGGCTATAGGCTTGTAATTGGAAACTGAGGACGTGTCCTTGCCCTGTTTTAAAATGGGAATAATAATGGCTTCTTTCCAGGCCGAGGGGATCTCGCCGGAAAACCAGACAGCATTATACAGCGAAAGGAGGGCTTTTTCGGTTACAGATGGCAGGTCTTTCAACATTTCGTATACAACACGGTCGGAGCCTGGGGCGGAATTATTGCAGCAATTAAGCGATGCTTGTAGCTCAGCTATACAGAAAGGTTCATTGTATGCTTCGTGTTTTGTGGATTTTCGCTCTAGTTTCTGTTTTTCGATTCGTGTTTTGTATCGTTGGAAAGCTTCGGTATAGTGCGACGAGCTCGACACCTGTTCGAAGTGTGTGCCGAGGGAGTTTGCCTGGTCCTCCAAGCTGTCGCATTGAGTGTTTACAAGAGGGAGTGAATATGCCTGCCGCCCTGCTAGCCTACTAACCATGCTCCAGACTTTAGCTTCCTGCGTATATGAATTGATGCCCGATAAAAACTTCTGCCAACTTTCCCTTCTTGCCTGTCGGCGCGTTCTCCTACCTTCTGACTTTATGTTCTTAAAATTAGTAAGATTCTCAGCTGTCGGATAGTCGCGAAGCAACTTCCATGCTTTGTTTTGTTTATTGCGCGCATTTCCGCACTCTTTGTTCCACCATGGAACTCGTCGTTTTCCAGAGTGACCACTTGTTTGTGGAATACATTTGGTTGCAGCATCAATGAGAAATGCTGTAAAGTATTCTACAGCTGCGTCTATGCTTAAGGCAGTCCGTCCAACTTAACTGTGTAACTTTCCGAAATTGTTCCCAATCTGCTTTCTCAGTCAGCCATTTTGGAACCTGAGGGGGACATTCATTTGTAATTGGTATGTTCAGAAGTATTGGAAAGTGGTCACTTCCGTAAGGATTATTGATGACTTTCCATTTGACTAGGGGCAGAAGTGATGGAGATGCTATGCTGAGGTCTATGGACGAGAATGTTCTGTTTGCGAGGCTATAGTATGTTGGTTGTTTTTTATTTAAGAGACATGCGCCAGAAGAGAAAAGGAACTGTTCGATCAGACGACCTCGCGCATCGCAGCGAGAGTCTCCCCACAGACTGTTGTGTGCATTCGTCTCCAAGGACCAGATATGGTTCTGGAAGTTGATCTATTAAGGACTCAAATTCATGTTTCTGGAGCTGGTAGTGCGGGGGTACGTAAAGTGAGCGGATTGTGATCAGGCTGTTGAAGAGACGGCTCGGACAGCCACTGCCTCAAGGGACGTTTGTAGTGGTAAGTGGGTACATGCAATTCCTTGATGAACTATAACAGCTACGCCACCAGATGACGCCACAGCATCATCCCGGTCCTTTCGGAATATGACATATTGGCGTAGAAAATTCGTGTTCTTGGATTTTAAATGTGTTTCTTGTACACACAGCACTTTTGGAGAGTGTTCATGTAGCAACTCTTGGATATCGTCGAGGTTTCTTAGAAGACCTCTCACGTTCCACTGTAAATTTGTGTATCCATTTTGAGTGTAAATTAGTGCTGTGTGTACTGGAACAACTATTGCCTTATGTCACAGAGCCCTCTCCAGGCCCTGTGATGCGGGCTTTTTCTTTTTTGGCGCGCTCCAACGAGCTGCGCCGTTCCTTCGGCGCTTGAGACGCCGTTGGACTTGCCATTGTGTCCATCGCCTCGGCAGAGGCGCTCGATGCCCGCTCGCGGCTAACGCGCACGGGTGTCAGAGTTTTGGGGCTTTCTGCCTGAGCAGAAGGCCCTGGGCCTGCAGATCCGGAGGCCTGCATGCCCTTTGGTTGCGGAGCAGCAGAGGCTGCTTCCGCTGAGGGGGCGGATGGCGCTGCCGCCCGTCCACTTTGCGTGGTACGCGCGGCCGCCACGAACCTTTGTGGCACTGCCCCCTTGCGTGCCACGTAAGCGAATGAAGGTCCCTGCGCAAAAGAAAGGCGTTTTCGCGCCTCCCTAAAGGAGACGTTTTCTGTAACCTTGAGTGTGATTACTTCTTTTTCTTTTTTCCACGAAGGACATGCACGAGAGTAGGCGGGGTGCCTGCCGTCGCAGTTTGCGCAGTGTGGAGATTCAACACAGTTGTCAGCAGGGGTGTTCATGTGAACTGCACTTGGCGCAGGTTTGACGGCCACGGCAACTCTGAGAGCCGTGACCGAAACGCTGGCACTTGAAGCAGCGTCGCGGGTTGGGGATGTAGGGTCCTGACCTTTAGTTTCAAGTATCCTGTTTCGACATGTTCTGGCAGTGTGCTTGTGGCAAATGTGAGAATGAGGTATTTTGTCTGGATTTCTTTATCTTCACGCCTGATTTTATTTCTCTGCACATTGATCACATGCTGGTCGCTCCAGCCCTCGAGGAGTTCACTTTCTGTCAGGTCGATCAAGTCTTGGTCTGACACCACACCTCGCGAGCTGTTCAGAAAGCGATGCGGGGTGACTGAGACAGGTATGGTTCCCAACGAAACAAGTTTGGACAGTTTTTCATATTGCATTTTATTTTGTACTTCAAGGAGAAGGTCTCCGCTAGCCAATGAAGTTGCCTGGTAACCGTGGCCGAGAGTTTCGGTGAGGCATTTGGACACAACAAAGGGAGAGATTGTTCTGGCATTCTTTCGAGTGTTTGGCAGTGGATGACGTGGAAGCGTGGAAAAATTTCTTTTGGTTTAAGCAAGGCATTCAAGGTGTCTTCGGTGCGCCCTCTCTTTGTGACAGGGCGATCATTAAATCGTGGAAAGGAGAATGAGGCCATTAGATTGTGTATAATTTCGGCAGCCATGTCAGCCGCCCACCACGGAGCCCAACATGGGGACGCAAACAGCACTTATATTGATATAAGGCATGCCACGCCAGCAGTACACAGCTACTATAACCAAATATAATGTGCCCAAGAGAGGGCACATACACAAGGTTAACCCTCGCCGCCAAGAAAAAACGGAGTAAATGGAAGAGAGGAGAGGACAGAAAAGATGCAAAGTGAGAGAGAAAGACGAAGATGTGGGGGGAGAAAGAGATCGGAAAAGGCGACTGCCGATTTCCCGTGGGTGGGTCAGCCCAGGGGTGCCGTCTACGTGAAGCCGGGGCCAAAGAGGAGTGTTGCCTCTGCCGGGGGGCCTTAAAGGTCCAATCACCCGGCGTCGGCCAACCCCCAGGATCCCCTTTCCCCGGACACGGCAAAGCCACGCACGGCTAGGCGTGGGAGGGGTCGAAACCCCCGTTAGCTCGGGTCCGTGGTGTCGCTACACACCAACGCCTACTTGCGCAGACGCCCCTGCGGGGGGTAGGCGACGTACAGTCATCATTTCAACTCAAACATAACATCTAAGAGTGTGGCCAATAATTTACCAAAGGAATGGTTGGCAGGCTGTGGTGTTTTGATAGAGGTATGTATCGGAGAGATTTAGTACGGGCTTCGTGGTTATAGGAGCGGAGCCATACAGATGATTACCGATCGCAGACGATATTTTTCGCCAACAAGATACAGTAAATCATAATATAGTTTTTTTTACAAAACAGAACGTCACATGTAACACCACAGAATGTGCAATGTGTCATTCAATATAAGTGTGCCACGTGGTGGACAATCGCTTTACAAACTTTGGTCGAGCGTTGATTCTCCGTTTTCAAAAGTAGAGGTCGTTTTAAAAGTTGAAGTAGCAAGGAAGGCAACCGGAAGAAATCATTACAAATTACTTTACAAATTAAGGGAGGTCAACCCGAGCTGTTGAATTTTTCGCCAGGTTGCACTGGCATAGATGGAAGAAGCACGCCTTTATCGTGACGTCTTCTCCGAAGTCGGCTTTTACAGCTATCATGATCGCCTTTTCAAAGTCGCAGATAATGACATCCGGATACAAAGTCAGTCCAAGGACTTCGCACTGGTCACGCAGTGACCGGAACAGATCGTCGTACGGTTCCTGGATTTTCCTTGTCAAGAAGGCATAAGCAATTGACACAGCGCCCTCACCTAGCGGTTGGAAGAAATATGTATAGCTGCAGACATCCCTTGGAAGCGAGATCGAAGTTTCCGTCAATAAATCAGGTGCTGCTCTCGGCTCATAATTTCAAGCACGTTGCGCTGGCAAATACAAGCAGTCTGTTTTAAGTCTTTGGGCCAGTATCGTAGCAAAGGAAAGTGCTCTGGACGGTTGCACGCGGCCATAGTCCAAGGTGCCGGAATACAAGATCCCTGAGGCTCATAGGATTCGGTGGGTACATTTCGCTCCGCTGCTGGCGATAATGCCAGTTGGTCTGTTATATAGCGCCCCGTCTGTATTCTCGCCTTTTGCGCCGTGGAAGATATACAGATATATATTTCTTCCACATTAAATATGAGTAAATTGCAATCTTCGCGCGGATTGTTTTTTTTTTTAATGAGAAATAAAGAATTGCCGACTTGAAGGCGCAATGTTTAAGGGGCCCCGGTCTGGGACCTTTTTCTGACAGCGCAAATGGGGACATTTTTTCCGGGGACGTGTATTCAGGGGACGTATCTTCCGGGGACATTTATTCCGGGGACGTTTTTTTCGGAACCCGTGCACGATCGCTGCGTTTAGCATTTGTTTTAATTCCAGGTTTTACAACTGTGATAAAAACGTCCAGCCTGTCACAGGACCCCTGGCACGCGTGTTTCATAGATGTTAACGTTTTAGATTGGGTTATAAGAATAACGCACGAAAAATAAAGGAAAACGTGATTTCGCAAGCGCTGTTCCTGCATGGCCAACGCTTTCACCTCTGTGCGACGGCTTCGGCAAAGCAAGCGTAGAGAGTCTAAATCTTATTCAAACAAAGGAGTGGGATGATTCAACTAAAAATATTTGGGTCTCGTGAACACTGCCGTGCGTTATACTGAGTGCGATATGGATTGCTGCAGTGCTAGATTAGAACTTTCTGCTCACATACTTTTTCGGGGTCAGTGAAATTTTAATGATGATTATTGGGGTTTTGTGGCGCAAGGGCCATGAGTGGCCAAAGAGCGCCATGTCTATTATGTGGTGTTAGCGATGACCAATGATTACGATGACCGGGTGTATTGTGGCTGTATAGAGGCCTAAAATGAGCGTGCTTTAAAGAAGCTTAAAAGATGTGTATACAGTATAAAATTATGGCAATGATAAGTGGTGTGATCTATGGGTGTAGGATAAATGACGAGGTGAGCATGGTATTTACAAGTGAGAGGCGGGATAACTGCACGAATGCCTCCTCAAGGCCTTGAGCCAAAGGCCGGGAGGCAGGTGCTTCCTTTGATACAGTTACCGCAGCAACAGCCTCAGTCATGAGATCGCGCTACGGGCGCCTGGAAAAATAACGTTGAAATTATGTACATCTTTTAGATACTCAAAGAGGGACTGATATTTAAAAGTGGTTCTCTGCCAATGAACATACCGGATGAAGTGGGAACTGCAGGTGTATTGATGAAAAATGCTTTTTTCTGAGAGCGTCTAGCTCTGTGCATTGCAGTAGGGTGTGGAGTACAGTTAGTGGCTCGCCACAGTGATCACACAGAGGTGGGTCGCCTCCAGACAAAAGATATGAATGTGTACTCTGTATGTGGCCTATCCTCAGTCCGCAAAGTGTAACTTCTGTGTAGCGTGACTTCGATACCGGCGGCCAATTACCCAGATGCGGTTTGACAACGTGTAGCTTATTTCTTGTCTGCGTATCCCATGTGCTCTGCCAGAAGGCCCTGATCTTCTTTTGAGGAAGGGTTTTAAATCTAGTGGGGGAATAGCTACGAGTGTATTTGGATGTTTTCGTGGGCGGATGCTGCTAGCTGATCCGCCAACACATTACATTGTATCTCGCGGTGCCCTGGCACCCAGCACACTACGACATGTTGTTTGTGAGAGTAGATCGTGCATAAAAGAGAGTATAGCGAGACAAGGACAGGGTTTTTGTGCTTTTTTCAGAGTTTTTAAAGCTTTCACCACGCTTAGGGAATCCGTGTAAATAACTGCCTTTTGTAGGTTTTGATTGTTTTATGTGCTTAACAGCCGCAAGTATCGCGTAAGCTTCCGCTGTGAAGATACTTGAGTTTGGGTGCAAAATACCGGAATCGGAAAAGGATGGACCAACCGCTGCGTACGAAACAGAAGTATTGGACTTTGAGGCGTCTGTAAAGAATTCAGGACAAGCGTACTTGTGCTGGAGTTCGAGGAAGTGTGTACGGATATGTGCAAGTGGCGCGTGCTTGGTAACTTCCACGAAAGAAACATCACAATCTATAAGCTGCCACTGCTACGGCGGGAGATGTGGAGCGGGAGCCATTAGAGAGTGTTCGAGAAGTGGCACACCCGTTTCTACAGCTAGGCCCCTCACGCGAAGCGAGTAGGGCTCTGTCATCGAAGGACGGTTGTCGAAAAGGGCAGAGCTGGACAAATCATTGATTGTGGAGTGTGAGGGGTGTTCCTTGTTGGCGTTTACCTTCAGAAAATATACAAATGATAAGTAGCATCTCTGTAGGTGGAGCGACCACTCGTTCGATTGGCGTAGAGGCTTTCTACAGGGCTAGTTCGAAAGGCGCCCGTAGATAGTCGAATGCCTAGATGGTGGACAGGGTCAAGCATCTTTAGGGCGCTTGGCGTCGCAGATTGATAGATTATTGCCCCGTAGTCTAGGCGAGTGCGTATGAGGCTTTTATACAAGTTCATCAGACATTTTTTGTCACTACCCCACGTAGTGTGTGACAACACTTTTAAACATTCATTGTTTTTATGCATTTGTTTTTTTTAAATGCTTAATGTGTGATACGAACGTCAGCTTACTATCCAGGATAAGGCCTAAGAATTTGTGCTCCGTCTTCACGGAGAGATGTTGACCATGCAGGTCAATATCTGGATCAGGATAAAGGCCTCTCTTTCGAGAGAACAGGACACAGGTGCTTTTTTGAGGATTAAGACTAAAACCATTCTCATCTGCCCATTTGGAGATCTTGTTCAGCCCTAGTTGGACCTGCCGTTCACACATGGAAAGGTTGCAAGATTTAAAACCGACCTGTACATCGTCGACATATGTGCAATAAAACATATTTCGTGGTATGCAAAGACGCAAGGAATTCATTTTGATAATAAATAGTGTACAGCTGAGTACACCACCCTGTGGCACTCCAGTTTCTTGAAGGAATGGTCTGGACAGAACTTTTCCTACTCGGACACGGAACGTACGATCCGACAGGTAGCTCTCTATTATATCTAGCATTCTACCACGTACACCAAGGTGGGACAGGTCTCTTAATATTCCAAAGCGCCATGTCGTGTCGTAAGCCTTTTCCATATCGAGGAACACAGAAAGAAAGAACTGCTTGTGGACGAATGCGTCACGGATTTGTGCCTCGATACGTAAAAGGTGGTCAGTGGTGGATCTACCCTCGCGAAATCCGCACTGGTGCGGGTCAAGTAGATTGTTCGTTTCCAGGAAATGTATAAGTCGGCGGGTTATCATCTTTTCGAAAAGTTTACACAGGCAGCTTGTTAGTGCGATGGGCCTGTAGCTCGTAACGGAGGATGGATCCTTGCCCTGTTTTAAAATAGGAATGACAATGGCCTCTTTCCAAGACGAGGGGATTTCGCCGGAAGACCAGACAGCATTGTACACGAAAAGTAAGGTTTTTTTGCGTTCGGCAGGTAGGTTTTTCAACATGTCATATACCACACGGTCAGAACCTGGGGCGGAATTAGTGCAGCTGTTAAGCGATACCTGGAGCTCAGCTAAGCTGAAGGGTTGGTTGTATGCCTCGTGTTTTGTACATTTCCGCTCTAGTTTTTGTTTTTCTATTCTTGTTTTGTACCGTTGGAAGACTTCAGAGTAATGCGCGGAACTAGACACTTGTTCGAAGCGTGCGCCGAGGAAGTTTGCCTGGTCTTCCAAGGTGTCGCCTTGTGTGTTTACTAAAGGAAGTGAATGTACTTGCCGCCCTGCTACCCTACTAACCATATTCCAGACCTTAGCCTCCTGTGTATACGAATTGATCCCCGTTAAAACTTCTCCCAACTTTCTCTTCTTGCCTGTCGGCGCGTTCTCCTGCCTTGAGATTTTATGTTTTTAAAACTGTCTAGGTTCTCGGCTGTCGGAGAGTCCCGGAAGCAACCTCCATGCTTTGTTTTGTTTTTTGCGCGCCTTCCGGCATTCTTTGTTCCACCATGGGACCCGTCGTTTGCCAGACAGTCCACTTGTTTGTGGGATACATTTGGTGGCAGCATTAATCAAAAAAGCTGTGAAGTATTCTACAGCTGCACCTATGCTTAAATCACACATGTCTGTCCAACTTACGAGAGCCGTCTTACGAAACTGTTCCCAATCGGCTTTGTCAATGTGCCATTTGGGAACCTGTGGGGGACATTCATTTACTATTTGTGTGCTCAGAGCAATAGGAAAGTGGTCACTTACGTAAGGGTTATTAATCACTTTCCATTTAAGTAAGGATAGAAGCGATGGAGATGTAATGATGAGATCTATAGACGAGGATGTATTGTTAGCGAGGCTGTAATATGTTGGGTCTTTCTGATTCAAGAGACAAGCGCTCGAAGAGAAAAGGAATTGTTCAATTAGACGACCTCGCGCATCGCACCGAGAATCGCCCATAGACTGCTATGTGCATTAAAGTCCCCAAGTACAAGGTAAGGTTCCGGAAGTTCATCTATTAAGGACTGGAATTTATGTTTTTGCAGGTGGTAGTGTGGAGGTATGTAAAGAGAGCAAATGGTGACGAGTTGTTCAAAAGAACCACTCGAACAGCCACTGCCTCCAGGGACGTTTGTAGTGGTAAATGTGTACATGCTACTGATTGGTTGACTATGATCGCTACACCACCGGATGATATCATGGCATCATCTCGGTCCTTTCGAAAAATGAGGTAGTTGCGTAGAAAAGTGTTGTGTTGTGGTTTTAAATGTGTCTCTTGTACACACAGCACTTTTGGATGAGTTCGTGAAGGAGTTCTTGAATGTCATCGAGGTTTCGCAGAAGGCCTCGGATGTTCCACTGTAATATTTGTGTGTGCATATTAATGATAAAAAGGTGCTGTGTGTACAGTAAGGATGTGTGGAGTGTTCAAGTGAAATACTTTGTTTCAGGAGGCAGGACGGTCGTCCGGCCCCGTTATTGGCTTTTTTGTTTTCTTGGCGCGGTCCAGAGAACTGCGCCGATGTTTCGGCACCAGGGGTGCCGATACCGTGTCCATTGCCTCCTCGGAGGCACTGGATGCCCGCACGGTCGGGCTAGTAGCTCGAGTTTCGGGCCTCGTCTGGCGTGACGAGGCCTTGAGACCCGACGGCCCTGGAGTCGCCGGTCCCTGTTCGCTAGTTGGCGGAGTAGACTTGACTACTGCCGCCGTGGGGCCAGGCGCCACAGCCGACGGTTCGCTCTGCGTAGACCGAGGGAGTGGCGGGGGGCCGATGCGACGCGGCCCCACGGCGCGCCGCATCAGCGTAGGGTGTGCTGTGAAAGGGTGAGCACCTTTTACGGGCTTCGCGGAAAGAAATGTTCTCTTTGTACTTCAATGTGATGATGTCCTTTTCTTTTTTCCAGCTTGGACACGAACGTGAGTATGCAGGATGGTTGCCGTTACAGTTGACGCAGTGTAGTGGCTCAGCACAGTTGTCGGAGGGGTGGCCTTGTACACCGCATTTAGGACAAGTTTGATGACCACGGCTGCTGAGTGATCCGTGGCCGAATCTCTGGCATTGGAAGCAACGTCTGGGGTTAGGAATGTATTGTCTGACATTTAATTTTATGTAGCCTGTTTCAATGGTTTGGGGAACAACACTGGTTGCAAATGTGAGAATCAGGTGTTTCGTTGGGATTTCTTTTCCTTCTCTTCTAATAACGATTCGTTTCACATCAGTTACGTTCTGGCTTTTCCATCCCTCTAGCAGTTCAGCTTCACACAAGTCAAGGAGGTCTACTTCAGAAACGACACCGCGTGAGGTGTTCATGGACCTATGGGGTGACACTGTAATGGCTATGCTTCCAAGTAATACGAGAGTGCTGAGTTTTTCATGCTGTTGTTTCGCTGTGACTTCGAGAAGAAGGTCACCGCTCGCCATTTTGGTTACCTTGTAGCCCGGCCCTAAGGCTTCGGTCAAGGATTTTGCAACTGTGAATGGAGAGATAGTTCTTGCGAGTTTGTCAGGGTTCTGGCTGTGAAGGACATGGAATTTTGGAAACGTTTCTGTTGGTCGGGTCAGAAAATTAAGCATTTCATCGGTGCGTACCCTCTTTTGAGGGTAACGATCAAGGAGACGGGGGAATGGAGTTCTTTCCATTATAGTTGTGTGTGTTTCGGCAGCAGTGGCGGCCACCCACCATGGAGTCCAACTTGGGGACGCTGCAGCACTTATGAACTAAGGCTGCAGACGCCAGCCGTACAATGCCGCTATAACCTAATATATTATGTCCAAGAGAGGACACATATACACGGTTAACCCGGGCCGCCTACGAAAATGGGGAAGTACCAGAAGAGATTAGAAGACAGGACAGCGAGGAAGGAAGATAGGAAGGCGAAAGATCAGATAGGGGGATAGGAAAAGGCGACCGCCGATTTCCCCTGGGTGGGTCAGCCCAGGGGTGCCGTCTACGTGAAGCAGGGGCCAAAGGGGTGTGGTGCCTCTGCCGGGGGGCCTTAAAGGTCCAAGCACCCGGCGTCGGCTCAACCCCCAGGATCCCCTATTCCCCGGACACGGCAAAGCACGCACGGCGGGGCGTGGGAGGGGGTCGAAACCCCCCCGTTAGCTCGGGTCCGTGGTGTCGCTACACACCAAACGCCTGCTTGCGCAGACGCCCCTGCGGGGTGGCCTCGAGCCACTATTACTGACTCACGCATGATCAAAAAAAATTTCTGGTGGCTTTTATTCACTGAAAGTGCAAAGAACGTCACAGAGGATCGACCATGAAAGAAGCGTGGAAAACTGTGAAGAAGAAACCTCCGCTTAAGGTCAAAAGAGGAGATCAAATCTCGTGATATTATATTACAGTTTAACTTCATGGCCTATAGTTAGTTAAATTGGGTTTGATGATGATATGTGGGTTTTAATGGCGCAAGGGCCATGCTTGGCCAAAGAGCGCCATGAACAGTGGTGAAAAAGTCACGATGACCCGTGTTTTACGTTACATAAGGGATGTGAGCTATGATAGTGTTTCGTGGCTGTATAGAGGCCTAAAATTCCACACTCTAAGGTGGGTAAAACATAGAAGTATTAAGATCATGGGGGCGACGTGAAATGTGTGGTAAATGGGATGCGTGGCTCTGCTCGTGGTGATCAGACTATGGTGAAGATATATGGCATAAGCACGAGTGCCTCGTCAACGCCCTTGAGTCCAAGGGCCGCGAGGCAGGTGCTTTTGTGTGTAGCTACCGCAGCTGCGACCTCTATTCAGAGGTCGTGCTGCGGATTGCGTGGGTAGATCACATGAAAACTACGCACGTCGTTAAAAAACGCGAGCAATGAATCATATTAAAGAGTGGATCCCTACCGACGAACATGGAAGGATGCAGTGGAAATTGCTGTCGGTAGGGTAGTAAAAAGTGCTTCTTTCTCATAACGTCTAACTCTTGCATTGAATGAGGATGTGAAGCACCGTAAGTGCTTCTCCACATTTCTCACACTTGGGCGCATCACCACCGGACAAAAGATGTGCATGTGTGCTGTGTGTGTGACCGATACGAAGCCGACAGAGTGTTACATCTGTGCGGCGTGTTTTTGATGTGGTTGGCCATTCACCGAGGTAAGGCTTGATTACATGCAATTTATTATGCAGCTGTTGGTCCCATGGTACGCTGCCAGTAATCCCTCAGCTTCTGTCTTAGGAGGGGTTTCAGGTCCATTGCGGGGACAGCTAGAGATGATTGCGGAGCGTTTGCATGAACTGATGTTGCAAGCGCATCTGCCTGTTCGTTTCCCTCGATTTCGCGGTGTCCTGGCACCCAGCATACAACTACATGCTGTTTGGAACTGTACATGTCGCACAGGAGTATAGCGAGACAATGACTTGGTTTTGTACTTTCTAGTAGTTTTTAAGGTTTTCACGACGCTTAGCGTATCCGTGTATATGACTGCATTACTTATTCCTAATTCTTTAATGTGCTTTGCTGCCGCCAGTACTGCGTAAGCCTCCGCTGTGAAGATGCTCGTGCTTGGGTGAAGAACACCAGCATCCGAAAAAGATGGGCCTATCGCTGCGTAGGACACACCTGCGTGAGACTTGGACGCGTCAGTGAAAAATTCGGGACAGGTGTATTTGTGTGTCAGTTCGCGGAAGTACATCTGTATATGTAGAGGTGGGGCATGCTTTGTGATATCTACGAAAGATGTGTCACAGTCTATAACCAGCCATTTCCATGGCGGGGCGTGTGAAGATGGGGCCATTAGGCGGTGAATCGAGTAACGGGACGCCTGTTTCCTCAGCTAGTGCTCGCACATGCAGCGAGAAGGGCTTTTTCACAGTGGGGCGGTTTGAAAGAGCTGGCAGTTGGACATGTCATTTACGACATGATGTGCGGGATGGCCCGTGCTTGCATTTATCTTCAAAAAATACGTAAAAGATAGGTACGACCTTTGTATATTTAGCGACCCATTCGTCCGATTCCGCGTAAAGGCTTTCCATGGGGCTTGTTCGAAAGGCACCCGTAGAAAGGCGAATGCCTAAATGGTGGACAGGGTCCAGCATTTTCAAGGGCGGTTGGTGTTGCAGACTGGAAAGCTACCGCCCCATAGTCTAGACGCGTGCGTATCAGGCTTTTATAGAGGCTCATAAGACATTTTCTGTCGCTGCCCCCAAGTTGTGCGGGACAGCACCTTTAGGACGTTCATTGTCTCATGCACTTCTCCTTAATGTACTTAATGTGTGGTACAAACGTGAGCTTCGTGTCTAGAATTATGCCTAAAAATTTCTGTTCTTTTTTAACAGCTACAAGCTCACCCTGCAACTCTATATGGGGATCGGGGGTGGAGGCCCTCTCTCCTAGAGAACAGAACGCAGGAGCTCTTCTGCGGATTTAGACGGAAACCGTTCTCGTCTGCCCATTTGCAGACCTTGTTGACACAGAGCTGAACCTGTCGCTCGCATGATGAGAGATTTACAAGATTTTAAAACCTATTTGTAAATCGTCAACGTTATATTGAATAAAACATATTACGTGGTATGTACGAACGCAGGATATTCATTTTTATAATAAAAAGTGTGCAACTGAGGACACCGGCCTGTGGCACTCCAGTTTCTTGCACAAACGGTCCGATACAATACAGTGCCCACTCGAACCCGGAATGTGCGATTGACAGGTAGCTCTCGATCACATTTAACATATTACCACGTATACCTAAGTGTGAGAGGTCTCTCAATATTCCGAACCGACACGTGGTATCGTATGCCTTTTCCATGTCAAGGAAGAGAGATAGGAAAAACTGCTTATGAACAAAAGCCTCGCGTATTTGTGCCTCTATGCGAATGAGATGGTCGGTGGTGGACCGACCCTCTCGGAATCTGCCCTGGTATGGGTCGAGGAGTTTGTTTGATTCTAGGAAATGTAGTAGTCGGCAGTTTATCATCTTTTCAAATAGTTTGCAGAGGCAGCTAGTCAGGGCTATAGGCCTGTAACTTGAAACACAGGATGGATCGTTGCCCTGTTTCAGGATAGGTATTACTATGGCCTCTTTCCATGCAGAGGGAATCTCGCCGGAAGACCATACAGTGTTGTACAGGCACAGGAGAGTTTTTTGTGTTTTATGGGGTAAGTTTTTCAGCATTTGATATTGCCACGCCCACTTCTTGTCTTGTTTTGATGTATTCGGGTTTGACCGGCAGGGACGGTTATCAACGCTCGACGCTGTCGGCGAAGTAGTGTTCTAGAAGCGTCGCGATTGTAGTAGATCGGTTTGTTAAGATTGCGCCCCGCACGCGAATGTTCCAGCTTTGTCTAGAGATTACGCCGCCACCAGCGATATCGCTGGAAAGTTCGATAGCGCCGTATAAAAGCCGACGCGCTTGACTGCTTGTCAGTTGATCGACGGACGACGCCCTGTTCGCCGCTATCATTGTACAGCGTGTATTGCTGTAGTCCTAGTTCTCATTTTCCGGCCACAAGTTCGGCCAAATAAACAGTTTCATCCCGCAAACGCCGACTGCTGTCTTCGTCGACGTCACGACCACGTGCATCTGGTGGAGGTGCTGCTTCATGTTCCGGACGCCACCGCGGAGCGCTGACCCAAGCCCAAGCCGCGAAGAGACGACTCTAAGGACAACCCGGATCCTCGAACCAGCCGCCGGCAGAAGGGACTACAACCAGAGTACGGACTCCTTCCCGAAAACGCCAGGCAGCCGAAGACCGTCACATCGAGCGCCGAGACGATGACAGACCCCCTGCCACCTACAACGGTCGTGATGCAGCCACCCAGGGAGCCGCCGACGTTCCGTGGTTCGCCATGTGAAGACCCCGAGACCTGGCTCGAGACCTTCGAAAGGGTCTCAACATTTAATAACTGGAACTGCGAGGACAAGCTGCGCCACGTATACTTCTACCTAGAAGACGCCGCGAGGACGTGGTTCGAGAACCGAGAATCCGCCCTACAAACATGGGATCTCTTTCGGACGACGTTCCTATGCACGTTCACGAGCGTGGTCCGCAAGGAACGGGCCGCGGCTATGCTGGAGACCCGTGTGCAGCTGCCCAACGAAAATATTGCCATCTACACGGAAGAGATGAATCGCCTGTTTCGACACGCCGACCCAAGTATGCCCGAAGAGAAGAAAGTGAGGTTCCTCATGCGGGGTGTCAAACAGGAACTCTTCGCTGGATTGATAAGGAACCCGCCGAAGACGGTCACTGAATTTGCATCGGAGGCTTCCACGATCGAGGGAAAACGCTTGAGATGCGAACGCGGCAATAAAACCGCAGCTTCTCGGCTACAAGCTACGCCGACGTTCAAGCCCTAGGACCCGCCGACCTGCGTGAGATGATTCGGGCAATCGTGCAAGAAGAGTTACGGAAAATTCTACCTTCGTTGCAATCTCAAGTAGAGTCCATCGCCGACGTCGTGCGCCAGGAGATCCAGCATTCACTCGGCGCGCCTCAGCTAGCAGAGCCGCAGCCGCAAGCTATGAGCTATGCTGCTGCAGCCCGCCGTCATGCTCCTCCTCCACGCCCCCGCCAAGACGCCACACCGCCGCAGTACCGTCGCCAGACGCCGCCGCCGCCACCGACGCCCTACCGACCACCTGTCGGCCAGCGCAACACCCCGAGGAAGACCGATGTCTGGCGTGCCCCCGACAACCGCCCGCTCTGCTACCACTGCGGGGAGGCCGGCCACACGTACCGCCGCTGCCAGTACCGCCAGATGGGGCTACGCGGATTCGCCGTCAACGCCCCGCGCCCGCAGCCAGGCGAACGGCCGCGCGACATTGACGACTACCTCACCGGAACACAGTGGCAAGAACGACGACCTTCCCGCTCGCCGTCGCCCGGCCGCTACATGTCACCGCACCGCCGACCGTACACTGGCCCAAACCGGGGCCGGTCGCCTAGCCCGTATCCGGAAAACTAAGGGCAGCAACCGATGGAGGTGCGGTTGCTGTACGACGAACTACCGAAGATCCTCCGCCGCCGACGACGACGCCGCGACAAAACCTTCAGAACACGACGCGAACCAGACAGACCCCTGACGACGAAATCTCGCGGACTGAAGAAGACCCGGCGACGCAAAATGGAAGCAGCGGAACACACCGACGCAGCCGTGACCCCACGCCACGACCTAACTGCAACGCGAGACGACGAACTAGCGACCTCGACGTTCTTATCGACGGCCACAGCGTCACATCTCTCGTCGACACCGGAGCCGACTATTCTGTCTTCAGTGGACCGTTCGCCACCAAGCTGAAGAAAGTAAAGACCGCTTGGAGTGGACCCGAAATCCGGACAGCTGGAGGCCACCTGATAACGCCGATTGGTGTCTGCACGGCGAGAGTCACCATCAATAACCGGACTTATCCTGCGAGCTTTGTAATCCTACAGAATTGCTCTAGGGATATGATACTTGGAATGGACTTCCTAAGTGACCACGGCGCCGTCATCGACCTGAGGTCTGAGTCGATAACGCTAACCTCAGACAAAGCGCTCCCGCCCCACGCGACGCCAGGGAACCATGCATTGAACGTTAAGGCTCTGTTATACTCCGACGTCCGACGCGAGCGCCCGCGAGGACGTTGCGCTTCGTCACGCCGAGCCAGCGACGCTACGCCAGGCGCAAATCGGTCTCCGCTACAGTCAAGCCGGCTCCAACGCGCCGGTGCGATCGCATCAAGGGGAGCGCATGCGCAGTAAAGCGAATAACGCCCGCGCCACCTGTCGGGAACCGACGAAACAGCCCGCGAAGCAGGTTTCTGTACATGCGAGTCCGGCGCGGCTGGCGCGAAATGCAGCAGGATCTATTGGGCGCCGAGCGACGCCCGAACGCGCCAGCAGCCGTCGGCTGCGTCGGTGGTCAGCCGACGCCGGACTATAGAGGGCTGTTTTTTGCTGACGTAACGTCGCCGTGACGCGCGCACGCGCGCGTCGACGTTACGCTGGAGTATATCAGAGCCTTTATAGAAGAGCAGGTGACCGTTCCACCGCGCTCCAGCGTCATTATTTCCGTCGGCACCGAAAAACCTGCGAACCTTGAAGGCGTCATCGAGGGCGACCAACAACTACTCTTGAACCGCAAAATTTGCGTCGCACGAGGTATAGCCGAGCTGCGCGACGGTAAAGCAAAGGTAGTGCTGACAAACTTCAGCCACGAATATAGGCACGTCAACTTTGGTACGACGGTTGCCTACATCGACGAATGGTAGCCGCCAGCGATGCTTTCGCCCTCTTCGATGCTGCCGAACCTGCTTCAACGAATCGAGGTCCCGAACCAGATTTCGACGTCAACCGGAGCCTTCCGAAGGTCAAGCAAGACCAGCTGAAAACCCTGCTCCTGCAATACAAGGACTGTTTCTCGTCGTCATCGCGGGTCCGACAAACGCCCCTTGCTAAGCACCGCATTATAACAGAAGAAAATTCTCGACCACTCCGACAGAGCCCCTACAGAGTTTCGACGCGAGAACGTGAGGCCATAAAGAAACAAGTCGACGAAATGCTACGCGACGACATCATCCAGCCTTCAAAGAGTCCGTGGGCGTCACCCGTGGTGTTAGTGAAGAAGAAGGACGGGACACTGCGCTTCTGCGTTGATTATCGGCGCCTGAACAAAACCACGAAGAAGGACGTGTACCCCCTCCCACGGATAGACGACAACCTGGATCGACTACACAACGCGACGGACTTTTCGTCGATGGACCTCAAGACCGGCTATTGGCAGATCGAAGTAGACGAAAGAGACCGAGAAAAGACCGCTTTTATAACACCCGACGGCCTCTTTGAGTTCAAGGTCATGCCTTTCGGTCTTTGCTCGGCACCTGCGACGTTCCAGCGCGTCATGGACACCGTGCTGGCTGGCTTGAAGTGGCAGACTTGCCTTGTTTACTTGGACGACGTCGTTGTGTATTCCTCGAACTTCGACGAACACCTCCAGCGACTTCAATCCGTACTTCAAGCAATAAAGAACTCCGGGCTCACCCTGAAGCCAGAAAAGTGCCGCTTCGCGTACGAGGAGCTCTTGTTTTTGGGTCACGTGATCAGCAAGACTGGAGTGCTCCCAGACCCGCAGAAAACAGCTGCCATCGCCGCTTTCCCGCTATCCACCGACAAGAAGGCCGTGCGCCGATTTCTCGGCTTGTGCGCCTATTACAGACGTTTTGTCAAAGACTTTTCACGGATCGCCGAACCACTAACGCAACTCACGAAGACCGACGTCGAATTCAGGTGGCAAACAGCGCAAGTCGAAGCATTTCATGAACTGAAACGACGCCTGCAGACGCCTCCGATACTTGCGCATTTCGACGAATACGCCGATACAGAGATTCACACCGATGCAAGCAGCATAGGACTCGGCGCCGTCCTTGTGCAGCGGACGGGCGGAGTCTGGCGCAGGTTTGCTGCAGCAGCTTAGCGCTGCCTGCAGCTCAGCTAAGTGGAATGGTGCGTTGTATGGCTCTTGTTTTACACATTTCCTTTCTAGTTTTTGTCTTTCTATTCTCTCTTTGTACCGTTTGAACGTATCTGAATAGTGCGATGAGCTGGATACGTGCTCAAAGTGAGCGCCCAGGAAGTTTGCTTGGTCTTCAAGGCTGTTGCCCTCTGTGTCTACTAAAGGGAGTGAGTGTGTCTGTCGGCCTCTTATTCTATTTACCCTGTTCCAGACCTGGCTTCATCTGTGTAGGAACTGATACCTGATAAAAACTTCACCCAACTGTATCTTCTTGCCTGTCGGCGCGTTCTTCTTCCTTCGGATTTTATTTGTTTGAAATTGATCAGATTCTATGCAGTGGGGGAATCGCGTAGTAAACCCCACGCTTTGTTCTGCTTTTTACGAGCGTTCCTGCAGTCGTCGTTCCACCACGGGGCACGACGTCTGCAGGCACCACAACTTGTTTGGGGAATACATTTTGTAGCTGCGTCAATAATAAAAGCGGTAAAATAACTAGCAGCAGAATCAATTCCTAAGGGGGAAATCTCGGCCCACGAGATACTACTAAGACTCTGGTACTTTTCCCAATCTGCCCCGTCTACCTTCCAAGTTGGAGCCTGGGGTGGATATTCGTTTTCTTTTGGCGTCATTAGCAGTATGGGAAAGTGATCGCTTCCATAAGGGTTTTTAATAACATCCCATGTAAGATCGGATAAAAGGGTGGGCGAAGCGATGCTAAGATCAATGCACGAGTATGATTTGTTCGCCAGGCTAAAAAACGTGGGTTCTTTCTTATTTAATAGGCATGTGTCAGTGGAAAGGATAAAATTCTCAATCAAACGGCCTCGCGCATCGCTACGAGAGTCGCCCCACAAAGGGCTGTGGGCATTAAATCTCCAAGGACGATATAGGGTTCAGGTAATTGATCGATTAAGGACTGAAATTCATGTTTGTGCAGCTGATGATGAGGGGCGATGTACAGTGAGCAAATGGTAACAAGTTTGTTTAAAATAACAGCACGAACGGCCACTGCTTCGAGCGGCGTTTGTATCTGCAAACCTTGACATGCTACGCTTTTATCTATTATGATGGCGACGCCACCAGATGATGCGGTAGCTTCATCTCTGTCTTTACGGAAGATGACGTGGTGTCTAAGGAAGTTCGTGTGTTTAGTTTTCAGGTGTGTTTCCTGTACACACAGCACTTTTGGCGAGTGTTCGTGTATGAGTTCCTGGATATCATCAAGGTTTCTGAGAAGACCTCTCACATTCCATTGTAAGATTTGTGTATCCATTTTGAGTTTAATTTAGTGCTGTGTGTATGGAGAGAACTGTAGGCTTAAGTCACAGAGCCCTTTCCAGGCCCTGTGATGCGGGCTTTTTCTTTTCTGGCGCGCTCCAAAGAGCTGCGCCGTTCCTTCGGCGCCTGTGACGCCATTAGACTTGCCGTTGTGTCCATCGCCTCGGCAGAGACGCTGGATGCCCTCTCACGGGTTACGCGCACGGGTGTCAGAGTTTTGGGGCCCTCTGACGGCACAGAAGGCCCAGGGCCTGCAGGTCCGGAGGCCTGCATACCGTTTGGCTGCGGAGCAGTACGGGCTGCTTCCGCTGGGGGGGCGGATGGTGCTGCCGCCCGTCCACTGTGTGTGGTACGTGCGGCCACCGCGAACTTTGTGGCACTGCCCCCTGACGTGCCACGTCCGCGAAAGTAGGACCCTGCGGAAAGGAAAGGCGTCTGCGCGCCTCCTTAAATGAAATATTTTCAGTTACTTTGAGTGTTATGATTTCTTTTTCTTTTTTCCATGAGGGACAGCTGCGAGAGTAGGCTGGGTGCCCACCCTCGCAGTTCGCACAATGGTGAGCTTCAACACAGTTGTCTGCAGGGTGTTCATGTGAACTACACTTTGCACACGTTTGGCGGCCACGGCAGCTCTGAGAGCCGTGACCGAAACGCTGGCACTTGAAGCAACGGCGTGGGTTAGGGATGTATGGTCTAACCTTCAATTTCAAGTATCCTGTTTCGACATGTTCTGGCAGCGTGCTTGTTCCAAATGTGACGATTAGGTGTTTAGTCAGGATATCCCTATCATCGCACCTAATTTGATTCTCTGTACATATGTCACATGCTGTCACTCCAGCCCTCGAGGAGCTCACTTTCTGTCAATTCAAGCAGGTCTTGGTCTGAGACTACACCTCGAGAGCTGTCAGGGAACGATGTGGTGTGACAGAGACAGGTGTGTTTCCGAACGAAACAAGTTTGGACAGTTTTTCATATTGTGCTTTGTTTTGAACTTCCAGGAGAAGATCTCCGCTAGCCATTCTCGATGCCTGATATCCACTGCCGAGTGTTTCAGTGAGGCATTTGGACACAACAAAAGGGGATATTGTTCGGGCATTCTTGTCAGCTGTTTCGCAGTGGATCACATGGAATCGTGGAAAGATTTCTTGAGGTTTCACGAAAATGTTTACAGTGTCTTCGGTGCGTCCCCTCTTTGTGAGAGGACGATTGTTAAGTTTGGGAAAGGAGGTTGAGGCCATAGATAATGGATGAATTCGGCAGCCATGCCAGCCGCCCACCATGGAGCCCTACATGGGGACGCGACCGCACTTATATTGTTATAAGGCGAGCCAACGCCAGCTGTACAGAGCTACTATAACCAAATATAATGTGCTCAAGAGAGGGCACATACACAAGGTTAACCCTCGCCGCCAAGAAAAACGGAAGTAAATAGAAGACATGAGAGGACAGGAAAGACTAAAAGTGGGAGAGAAAGACAAAGACGTGGGAGAGAGAGATAGGAAAAGGCAGTTAAACTGGGTTTAATGGCGCAAAAGCAACTGAGGCTAAGCTGCGCCAGACACAGGGTGTTTTGTGGTAATCAGGACATTATATGTAATTCTAAAGCCCATGTAGGAAGCCGCTGTGTTTTAGGAAATCTATGACATTTGACAGGGGAACCAGTGCATCATCTCCTAGAATGAGACTCGGGTGCATAGGTATCTGATGTTGTATAGTTCTCTGAAGTACTTTTTTCTTTCTGTTTCGCCATGTGGGCACGTGATAAGGATATGTACAACTGTCAATGGCTGCTGGCATTTTTCACATTGCGGCATGTCTTCCTTTCTAAGCAAAAAGTTGTGTGTGAGGTGAGTGTGCCCAATTCGAAGTCTGCATAGAATAACCTCAATGAACCGTTGTTGATGATAGCACGTCTTCCATTCGCCTATTGTGGGCTTCACCAGATGAAGCTTATTAGTTGTACAGGAGTCCCACTGTTGCTGCCATTTCGATAACACCGCTAAGCGGACAGCACGCTGGCTATCTTTGTAGGGAATATTTATGTTTTTAATGGCATTTTGTGCTGCTAGAGATGCACATACGTCTGCCTTTTCATTGCCTGGGATCCCTACGTGACTTGGGACCGAGCAAAAACGGATGCTCACACCAGTACTGTTTAATACAATCATGTTTAAAATATCACCGATTAACGGTTCACAATCAGATTTTAGATTTATCGCCTGTAGTGCACTTAATGAATCAGTGTATATGACTGCTTTTTTTGTGTTTACCTGTGATGATTTTTTGCACTGCTTCCCGTAGGGCGTAGACTTCGGCGCTGAAAATGGACATGATATGAGGCACTCTAATGCTCATAGCACTTTCCTCCATCACAACTCCGACTCCGACGTGGTTTTTAGTTTTCGAGCCATCCGTGTATACCTCGGTATAATCTTTGTATTTATCCTGAAGTGCGCGGAATTCCTGAGTTAGGTGCTCCTGTGCGGTGTCTTTTTTCTTCAGACGAGCCAGTGAAAGATCACAAAGCTGCGTCAGATCCGACCACGGCGGCAGTCTCGGCGGTTTCTGGGTGATATTTATAGCATCATTAGAAATGTCATATGCGTGGCAGTGCTCTTCGAAACGTAGAATGAGTGGTTTGATGGAGTGTTGTAAAATATGCGGCACAAATAACAGCCGACGCGGACTTACAAGCTCAAACAGACGTTTATTAGCGTCCGCATGAGCCCAGAACGTCAAGATTGCCCCTTCGTTCTTGGTAGAACGCGCTCACGCGCCCGCTGGGCCAAAGCTCGTCTTCTTCTTCCAGCAGGCTGAACGCGGGAAATTCAACACATTCCCGGCCGCGCAGTGGTGTCTCGTCCGTACGGTCAGGCGCTTGCTGTATTACCTCCGTACGCGTCGATCCTTCCGCTTCCTCGACGTGGCCTGAAGGTGTAAGCCTTCTATTTTTCGAACTCCTCCTTCAGTTGCCGAAGCTTCTCTCGTGCTTTGGCATGGAGACTGAGGACGTCCTCTCCTGCCAGATCGCGTATGTAGGCGAGCAGGTCCACAGGGCTCTCAGCACATGGTGCTTCGACGGTTTCAGCAGCAGGCATCTGTTGCCAAAACGGTCCAGCGATGTCCTCACGTTCAGGTTTTATTTGCTGGGAAGGCAGTTCTGTATTCTTGGGTCCGATTCTTGCAGCACTTGATGAGGTTGCGTCTTTTCGTGTGTGCAGTGAGGGACGCTCTTGAATTTGCTGGATGGCAGCACAGTCTTGCATGCGCAACCAATCATCCTTCGGGCGATTCTTCAGGCTACCCAATTGTGTCAGACTTCCAACAGTCTGCGGATGCAGACACGACACACGATGTCCTGGCTGTTTCTTTTCTGTCTCCAATTCAGCATGGCGTTGTTCCTCTACCAACTGGTGCATCTTGATCAGTAGGGGGGAAATCAGTCTGAGCTTCTCCTCCGACACAAGCAGCCGCTTGAGCACCTCGTCCAGCTCCTGAGTCAAGTTCTGTATTTTGGACTCGTACTCCATCGGCACGTGTGCCTGAGCAGCTTCCCTCATGACTTTCTCCAGATTATCTTCAAAGTTCTCACGAAAAGTTTGCCTCTCAGAAAGCAAGCGTTGAAGCTCTTTCAGCTTGTTTTTCATGGGCTCTGTGCTCCCGCTCACGAGCAGTCTGCTCCTCGCGCAACTTCAGTCGCAGCTCGGCCATCTTAGTTTCCATTGAAATGGCCTGCTCGTTCACGTTTCTTAGAGCTTGAGCTTCATGCAGTGCGTAATCTTTCGCCTGGATGACTCGCTTTTGGCTAGCACGAAAGGGCGGCTCCAGGCTCTGACTTTTGCGTATTGGAACACGCTCTCCGAGTCGAGTATCATATCGCTGGAGTCTTCCTTTTTCCTTGCCGATGATTCCGCGGAATTCTTCTGCAGTGTCGAGTTGGGTGGTCATGTCCGTTAGTCGGGGGTGAAAAGTCTTTGATGATTTGGGGTCCGTGCTGCCTTGTGAGGTCCACCCACGCTTTTTCACGGTAGTCAGCGTTTTTTTTCGTTTCCTGGTCTCGAAACTTCTCCGGTCATTTTGACGTCTTCCCGCTGCATTCGCCTTAGCTTATCAGGGTCGCACATAGTGGTTGCATGACGACCTTTGCAGCCCGAGCATGTAACTCTACGCCTGCAATCCCTTGCTCGGTGTCCTTTACATGTGCATCGAAAGCACCGCATGTCGGCAGAAAGAAGTTTCTTCTTCTCTGGCAGCGATAAGTCCATGCTACATGACTCTGTCAAATGCTGCGTCGATTTGCAGAAATTGCAGCTCGAGTTCGTTGCAGTTATAGCAACTTGGCAGTGAAGCACTGATGACGTTGGGGTCGCGCTGAGAAAGCGAGGACTCTCGTCTTTAGGATGAGCCGCCTCGTTGTGTTCCCCAAAGTCACTCCTTTCGAGGCTCTCCAGTTCAATAGAGACGAAGTGAAGAAGACGCTCTAGTTCCGTGTCATGCTGAACGTTGTTGGAGCTTTCAGGTTGTGTCGCGCAGGATCGATGATATGCCACGACGATGTCACGTGGCAATGCCCTCAGTAGAATGTCGCACAGCATCGATGAAAAGGACGACTTGCTGATGCCAAGCGCCTCCAGTCCCCACGTGTTAATCAGCACATGGTCATATAACTTGCGGAGTTTGGCCACTTCGTTGGAAGAACGCACAGGAGTGAGCCTTCGAAGTCTTGAGAAATACTCCTGCTCCAAGCGCTTTTTGTCGCCGAAACGTCTTTTCAAGATGTCTAACGCGTCTTCGTAGCATGCTTCGGTGGTAGGAAGTCCCGCTATAGCTGCCGCTGGTCTCCTTTCAAGAACAGCCTCAGGTAGTTAAATTTGTCGCTAGTTGAAAGATTGCCGTTCTGGTTGATGACCTGATCGAATTGGTCCCAGAACTCGCTCCACTTGCACAAGTCACCAGCGAAAGGGTTAATCGTCAGCTTCGGTAACTTGGCTCCTGGCCTATCAGAAGGTCCCATAGCCGCTGGCACGTCGCGAACTTCGATGTGCGGTGACACTGGAGATGTTTCGCTATGCTGGCGGCGTTTGCTCTGGAGCTCGGCTAGGATGCGGGTCGCGTTGTCCTCATATTCAATTACGGTAGCGTACTCCGCCTCGAATGCTTTGTCACTTATGTGGCTCTCCATCTCATCGTTAATCTAGCTCCTCGTTATTGCTCTTGAGCCTCTCATAAATCGAGTCGATTTGTTGTAATGTCGCGTCATCATTCTCAAGTAGCGCACTTGCCTCTTGTATTAGCTTAGTGTTCTGGGCCCTTCGCGTGGTCCTCTTCATCTTGAGCTTGTCCATGGCGATCAGCTGATCTGTTGGCCTCCGTAGTTCGCGGCTGTTGTTCCAGTCGGTAGCCACCAGCGATGTCCCTTGACGGTAGCTCCCGGCTGTCGCCTCCCGGGTTTCGGCACCAAATGTAAAATATGTGGCACAAATAACAGCCGACGCGGACTTACAAGCTCAAACAGACGTTATTAGCGTCCGCATGAGCCCAGAACGTCAAGATGGCCCCTTCGTTCTTGGTAGAACGCGCTCACGCGCCCGCTGGGCCAAAGCTCGTCTTCTTCTTCCAGCAGGCTGAACGCGGGAAATTCAACAGTGTGGTTTGTTAGAGTAGTGTAAGCGTGAGTAGCAATTCGTGGTAATGTCATGGCATATGTGTTGAGGTAGTGACCTGATTCTTAAAACATATGAGACGGTTAAAATACTCGACGCTGGCTTAGCGGAGGTTCATTGCAGTCTACGTATAAGCTCTGCACAGGGGATGTTCTATAGGCGCCATTGGATAAACGCAGACCGAGATTGTGTACGGGGTCCAGGCGCCGAATGTATGACTCTCTTGCCGAGCCGTAAACAACGCACCCGTAATCTAGAATACTGCATACTACCGAACAATAATCCTCAGTAGGCATATCCGATCGGAACCCCAGTGCTTATGCGATAAGACTTTCAATATATTAAGCGCTTTGTGTGCCTTGATTTTCAGTGCATTTATGTGAGCCACAAAATTCAGTTTTTTGTCGAATGTGACGCCTAGGAATTTGTGTTCATGTTTTATCGTAATTGCAATGCTGTTTAATGTCATAACTGGGTCAGGGTGTAATCCTCTTTTTAGCGTAAACAGAACAGCGACAGTTTTCTGTGATGAGAATCGATTGATTGATTGATTGATTGATTGATTGATTGATTGATTGATTGATTGATTGATTTTATTGGCGCAAGGGCCACTCTTGGCCAAAGAGCGCCATTTCAGCAGAAGTTAGTGGCAACTAATTAGAAGAAGTTCAAGGATGTAGATGTGACATGGCTGTAAATGGGCCTAAAATGGGTCGCTGCAAAAGTGTAAAAGACATAGGTAATAAAATATGGGGATGACTAGTGGTATACTAAAGAGGACTTAGTTGCGTAAATAATGATTCTGTATTACAGATAATACATGGCGCTTGATAAATATAACCGGGAGCACTACTGCCTTAGCAGAGCCCTTGTTTAGAAGGGTCTGAAGGCGCGTGCTACACAAAGTATGACACTCGCAGCAGCACCACCTCTAGAGAGGGTGTGCTACGAGATTTTTGGCACTATAACATTCAATGCGACGTCGTTTATGTAGTTTAATACAGCCTTACTGTCGAATAAAGGCTTCACCCCAAGAAATAATAAAGGATGTAGGGGGACATGCTCTTTGTAGATTAGAGGGAAGTGGCGTTTACGTTCTATTTCAGCTTCCCGGCACTCAATTAAGACGTGGAGGACGGTGAGTTGGTCGCCACATCTCCCACAGATGGGAGCCTCTTTACCAGTTAGGAGATGTGAATGTGTGTCATATGTGTGTCCTATTCTGAGGCGACAAAGGATGACATCATTCTTTCGTATTTTTGTTGTTGGGTGCCAGTCTCCTAACTGTGGCTTAATTAGGTGTAATTTGTTTGAGGCTTCCTTATCCCACAAGTGCTGCCAATAGCTCTTAAGGGTTTTTTTTCAGAGTTGGTTTCAGGTCAGTGGCAGGAACAGCTATTGAGGAAGTACTTGGTTTGCTTGTTATCGATGTTGCCATTTTCATCGACAAGTACGTTACCTTTGATGCCTCTGTGCCCGGGAACCCAGCATAATACAACCCGCCGATTGTTGGCATAGCCGGCACTAATCATTGAATAGAGTTCCCTAATTATGGGGTTTTTGAGTTTCGGGGGAAGCATTAGAGCCCTTACAACACTTAGGGAATCTGTAAAACAACTGCCTTATGCACCTTTGTTTTCTTAATTTGTTTAACAGCTGATAGAAGTGCATATGCTTCCGCTGAAAAAATACTTGTTTCTGGTGCAAGAGCTCCAGATTCAGAGAAAGACGGTCCAATGGCCGCATACGACACACCAAGGTTTGATTTTGATGCATCTGTGTAGTATTCAGGACTGGAGTATTTCGTTCGCAGTTCTAAAAAGTACATTTGAATATGGATGTCGGGAGCATGCTTTGTTACTTCCATAAACGACGTGTCACATTCCACCGTCTGCCACTGCCACGGTGGTGGAAGTTTCACTGGGGCCATAAGGCTGTACTGTAGGAGTCGAACACCGACTTCCTCGCCAAGTTTCCTCACACGTATTGAAAAAGGTTCCGTCACGGATGGTCTATTGTGGAAGAGCGTTGCGCTAGAGTGGTCATTTAGGATTGCGTGACAGGGTGTTCTTGGTTAGATTGGACTTTGAGAAAGTATTTGAAGCTTGTGAGCGTTCTTTGAAGGTGTAGCGACCATTCGTTGGATTCGGCATATAAGCTTTGTACAGGGCTTGTTCTGAAGGCGCCAGTAGCCAGGCGGATACCCAAATGGTGAACAGGATCCAACATTTTAAGTGCACTGGGTCTGGCGGACTGATAGACCTCAGAGCCGTACTCTAATCGCGTACGAACAAGGCTTTTGTAAAGGGTCATTAGACAGTTCCTGTCACAACCCCATGTCGTCCTAGAGAGCACTTTCAATAGATTCATCACTTTCAAGCACTTTTGTTTTACATATTTTAAGTGGGGAATAAAACTTAGCTTTGAATCTAAAATTACGCCTAAAAACTTCTGGTCGCTTTGTACCGGAAGACGTTCTTTGTTAGTTCTATATGTGGCTCCGCGACCAGGCCTCTCTTCCTTGAGAAGAGCACGCATGTGCTCTTTGTGGGGTTTATCTTAAACCCATTTCGTTCTGCCCATTTCGATACCTTGTTTAGAGAGAGTTGAGCTTGTCGTTCGCAGATTCCGAGGTTACAGGACTTAAAACCTAATTGTACATCATCTACATAAACAGAGTAGAAGATTGCTTTCGGGATGACGGATGACAACGAATTCATTTTCACTATGAAAAGTGTGCAACTCAACACCCCTCCTTGGGGGACTCCAGTTTCCTGGATGAACGGTCTAGAAAGAGCACTGCCTACCTTCACTCGAAAAGTCCGGTTACTGAGGTAGCTCTCGCTTACTCTTAACATACTTCCCCGGATACCCATTGAAGAGAGATCTTGTAGAATTCCGAATCGCCAGGTGGTGTCATACGCTTTTTCAAGATCTAAGAATACTGACAAGAAGAACTGTTTGTGAATGAATGCATCTCGTATGTTTTGACTCCCACGCGTACAAGGTTATCTATTGTTGACCTCTCGTGCCTGAATCCGCATTGAATGGGTCTAGTATTTTTCTATTTTCCAAGGTGTGGAGTAAGCGACAGTTAATCATCTTTTCGAAGAGTTTACACAGGCAACTCGTTAATGCTATTGGCCTGTAGCTACTTGCTATTGCTGGGTCTTTTCCTTCCTTAAGGACAGGTATTATGATGGCTTCCTTCCATGAACACGGTATATATCCTGCTTCCCATATCGTGTTGTAAAGATGAAGGAGTGTGATTTGTGTCTGAGGGTGTGCATGTTTAATCATTTCATACAGGACACGATCAGGACCTGCAGCTGATTTGTTGCACGTGTTCAGGCTGCATGCAGTTCAGTTATACTAAAAGGAATGTTGTACCCTCATCATCCGTGCACTTCCTGTCAAGTGGCTTTCCCTCCCATTAGAGTTTATGCTTTAAAAAGGCATCCGAGTAGTGTGCAGAGCTAGATACTCGCTCGAAATGTGCCCCCAGATAATTTGCCTGATCTTCTAGGCTGTTGCCGTCCGTCGTTTACCAATGGCACCGAGAGTGTGCTTCTTCCTTTATTTTTCTCACCCTGTCCCAAGCTTCCTTTCGTCTTTGTATGAGTTAATTTCTGTTAGGTATTTTTGCCAACTTTCCCTCTTTGCTTGGCGGCGTGTTCTTCTCCCTGAGATTTTATTTGCTTAAAGTTTATCAGATTTTTCAGCAGTTGGCGAATCGCGCAGCTGTCCCAAGCTTTGTTTGGTTTCTGCGCCGCCTTTCTGCACTGCTCGTTCCACCAAGGGATGCGCCGCTTACGAGGGCGTCCAGTTGTCTGCGGTATACAATTTCTCGCAGCATCAATAAGAAATGCAGTAAAGTATGCCACTGCATCATCTATATTAGAGGCGATAATGTCCTCCCGTGCTAGAAGTGAACATTCTCGGAATTTATTCCAGTCTGCTGCATCGATCTTCCATCGGGGTTTATCTGGTAGGCATTCAACCTGTTTCTGTAGACTCAGTATTACTGGGAAATGATCGCTCCCATAGGGATTCATCACTACATTAAAGTCTAAATAGGGTACCAGTGCTGCAGAGGCTATGCTTAGGTCTATTGATGAGTAGGACATGTGTGTGGTGCTAAAGAATGTGGGATCTTTGTTGTTCAATAAGACTGCATCTGAACCCAGAAGGAATTTTTCAATCGTACGACCCCTTGCATCACAACGCGTATTGCCCCATAGCGTGTTATGGGCATTGAAGTCGCCAGTTAAAACGTATGGCTCAGGGAGCTGGTCCACAAGGTCCTCGAATTCCTTCAACTCCAAACGATACTCAGGTGGTATGTACAAGGAGCATACTGTGACCAGCTGGTCAAACAGGATGGCCCTAACGGCTACTGCTTCTAGCATTGTGCGAGGCGCAGGTGTTGACAAGCAACAGACCTGCCAGCTATAATGGCCACGCCTCCTGATGCATTGAGGCTATTGTGGCGGTCATTACGAAATATTGTATACTGCGTTAAAAAATTCGTGTTCGATGGTTTGAGATGAGTTTCCTGAACACAGAACAGCCTCGGATGAAACTGCTGTAGTATTTCCTGGATATCTAAGTTTTTCAAAATGCCTCGAGCATTCCATTGGACAATTTGTGTCGCCATATCAGAGGCAAAAGTGTTCTGTGTTCAGGTATGGGGTTGCGAATTTCAAGTGGTACCAGGATCGTCTCCCGGTCCTGTTATAGGCTTTTTGCCTTTCTTGACGCGCTCAGTTGAGCAGCGTCGACTTGTCGGCACCAGTGGTGCCGGCGTTGTGTCCATCGCCTCCCGAGAGGCTGGCAGCCCGCGTCTGCAGGCTGGTACTCCGAGTTTGCGACCTCGCCTGGTGTGACGAGGCCTTGAGACCCGACGTCCCTGGAGCCGCCGGGCTCAATGTCTGAGGAAGTGGAGCAGGTTTAGCTGCGACCACCTCAGGGGCAGGTGCCATAGCCATTGGCTTGCTGTGCACAGGCCGGGCTGGTGGCGAGGGCTGGTGCGGCGGTGCCCCCTACGCGCCGCATCAGCATATGTTGGGCCATAGAATGGCGAAACTCTCCTTCGTGCTTCCTTAAACGAAATGTTCTCCTTCACCTTCAGCGTAATGATCTCTTTTCTTTCTTCCAGTGGAACAAGAGCGTGAATATGCGGCATGATTTCCTTCACAGTTTATGCAGTGCGGTGGTTCTTTGCAGTTGTCGGACGTATGGCCTGTGACTCCACATTGCGCACAAGTTTGTCGACCACGACAGCTTTGCGAACCGTGGCCAAATCTTTGACATTGGAAGCAACGACGGGGGTTAGGAATATATGGCCTCACAGATGTCTTTGTATAACCGGTTTGAATGGTTTCCGGCAGGTCACTTGAAGCAAACGTGAGTATTAGGTGTTTTGTTGGTATCTCCTTATTGTCTCTTCTGATATTAATCCGCTGTACGTTAGTCACGTTCTGGCTCTTCCATCCTTCCAAGAGCTCAGTTTCAGGCAGGTCAATCAAATCTGCGTCAGATACCACTCCGCGTGCTGAGTTCATAGACCTGTCGGTGAATACTGAGCGGTATGTCCCAATGTTGCAACACAATTTACTTTTCAACTGTTGTTTCTCTCCGAATTCTAGGAGGAGGTCTCCGCTGGCCATTTGGTAACATTGTACCCGCACCAAGAGTTTCTGTTAAACACCTGGACTACAAAAGGGGATACGGTTCTGGCTTGCTTGTCACTTTCTCCCAGTGTATTACTGGAAGCGAGGGAATGTTTCTCTTGGCCGGTTCAAAAGTTTAAGTCTTCGGTGCGTACCGCTTTGAGGAGGTACGATCGTTTATCAGGGGGAATGCTCTATACTAACATTGTAATTCGTTCGGCAGCGCTGGCGGCCACCCACCACGGCCCCACGAGGGGACGCTACAAGTTTGTGGATGCTGAAAGCTTGCAGACGCCAGGCGTACAACGCTACTATACCCCAATGCAGCTAGACCAAGGTAGGCTATTTGCACAAGGTTAACCCTCGCCGCCAGGAAATTCGGAAATAGATAAAACGAGAGACAGACAGGTAAAGTTGTGAAAGTAAAAGTGTGAAGACGTAGACAGGAAAAGGCGACTGCCGATTTCCCCTGGGTGGGTCAGTCCAGGGTGCCGTCTACTGAAGGCGGGGCCAAAGGGGTGGTTGCCTCTGCCGGGGCCTTAAAGGTCCAATCACCCGGCGTCGGCTCAACCCCCAGGATCCCCTTTTCCCCGGACACGGCAAAGCCACGGACGCTAGGCGTGGGAGGGGTCGAAACCCCCCCGTTAGCTCGGGTCCGTGGTGTCGCTACCACCAAACGCATGCTTCCTCAGACGCCCCTGCGGGGTGAGAGAATCGGAAACCATTTTTGTCCGCCCAGCACCAGTTTATTTATGGTAACTTGAAGTTGCCTCTCGCAGGTTATAGGCTCGATGCACGGGAAGCGATTTGGAGGTCGTCAACGTATAGAGTACATAACTGTGGGTGGTATGACCTCGTTAATAGTATTCATTTTAACTATAAATAGTTGTGCTAAGAATGCAGCCTTGAGGCACGCCGTTTTCCTGGACAATGTGCGTGAATGTACAGTGCCCAACCGCACCTGAAATGTTCTGTTAGTCATGAAAGGATAGGCAGTTCAGCATTTTACCTCGAACGCCTAGGTTAGCGAGGTCTTGAAGAATGCCGAATCTCCACGTCGTATCATAGGGCTTCTCCAGGTCGAAAAAAACCGCGAGACAGTGTTGCTTGTATCGAAACGCCTCTCGTATTTCATGCTCCAGTCTGACAAGATGATCAGTAGTTGAACATCCTTTTCTATCCACATTGATGTTTGTTTATCAGATCTCTGAGTATAGGATGAAAGACAATCTGCAGTTTATGATGCTCTCATATGTTTTTGCCAAGCAGCTGGTTAGGGCAATCGGCCTGTAGCTGCTCGGCGATGTAGGGGGTTTACCAGCTTTAGAAAGGGAACTACTATTGCATTTTTCCATCGTTCTGGCATTTTTCCATATTGCCATCATGTTGAAAAATGTCAGCAAAGCTTCTTTGGATATTTCGGATAGATGTTCTAGCATGGAATAGTGTATGCGATCAGGTCCCACAGCCGTTTTTTTGCCATTTGAGAGTACGATCTTTAGTTCCTGTAATGTTAGGGGTTTATTGTAAGCTTCATGTGAAGTACCAGTGAGAGGCAGTTTGCGCTTCTCTGCAGACTGTTTGTGTTCAGGAATGTATCCGAGTAGTTGGCTTAGCTGGAGATGTTGTAAAAGTGTTGCCCTAAGATGTCTGCCTGCTCTTGTATTGTTGTTTGGGTGTCTGGACTTGTAATGGGTATGGTATAGGATGAATAGTCGCCTCCGAACTTTCTCAGCTGCCCCATATTATTTTAGATGTGACTGTGCTATTGATAGAGGATATGTATTCCTGCCATGATGTTTTTTCGGCCTGCCTCCGGATATATCGGGCTTTGACTTTAGCCTGCTTGAAGTTCACGAGGTTGCTGTAAGTGGGGTACCTCCTCAGGATGATGATATCTGATGTTTATTGGCGCAAGGGCCATTTGATGGCCAAAGAGCGCCAGGTCATCGTAACTGATACCTCCTCAGGATGCCCCAGGCTTTATTTTGTAGTTTCTTTGACTAGCTACATTCCCTTGTCCACCAGGCATTTCGCTTTTTTCGGACATGACTTGATGATCGCGGTACTGCTATTTCTGCGGCTGCTATTACGATTTCTGTAATTTTACCGTTTGTGTCATAAAGTTCATTTCTGGCGAAAATATATCTTCTAGTTTTTGCAATCTCGTGAAATAGGGGCCAGTCTGCAAGATTGATCAGCCACGGCGTGGTTTCGAGGTGAGGGTGGGGAGTGTCGATGGCAATTTTATGATTGCCGGTAAATGATCGCTACCGTATGAAGATTCCAAAACTTCCCATTTAAAATCGTTGAAAATTGATGGCGAGCAAATGCTAAATCGAGGCAACTAAACTTGCGAGTACTCGATGAAAAGTATGTTGGTGTACCAGAGTTTAGAAGACATATGCTGTTTGACAAAATAAAATCTTCAATGATTTGTCCTTTCTGGTCTGTTTTATCACTGCCCCATAGCGTACTGTGAGCGTTAAAATCCCCTACTAAGACAAATGGTTCTGGTAGTTGCGCTGTTAAATCCTCGAGTTCTCGCACAGTTATATGCTCGTGCGGGGGAATATAAAAGAGCAGATGGACAAGGTTTTGTGTGCGATAATTCTAACTGCTACAGCAAAAGAGGTGTTTATGTGATGGCTCGGGTGGGAAAGCCGCTTTTTACTACGATGGCGACTCCTCCCGATAGTCGGTTAGCATGTTCGCGGTCTTTTCGGAATACACTAAACCTTTCAGGAAATTAGTGTTTTTTGGACCCAGATTTGTTTCCTGGAGACAGAATGCTAGAGGTGAGTATGTATTCATAATGTGCCTAATGTCACCTAGATTGTGGATGAGGCCTCTACAATTCCATTGTGTGATAAAAGCCACAGTGATGAAATAGGAAAAAACTAAAGCGATCAGGTTTAGATGAGCAGTTGGTGTCAATATATAAAGGTGACCTGTGTTGGTGACATATTTATTGCTAGCGAGATCAGTAACCATTCAGGTTACCGGTCCCTTTTTTTGTGTGTTCAGGGTGATTTTTTCTTTTTTAGTGCGCTCCGAAGAACGCTGGTCTTTCGGCGTTGATGACGCCATGGTTTTTCCATCGACCTCCATAGCCTTCTCAGAGGCACTGGAGGATCGAGGGCTTGGCCCGGAGACGCGCGTCTCGGGCCTTGGTGTCCGGTTAAGTCGCGGGCCCTGTGCAGACAGCGTCTGTAGGTTCGTCTTTGATGATGATGGAGCAGCACTGGCTGCTACCACCACGGGGGCAGGTGGAGCTGCTACGGGCCCACGGGTGGTGACCGCTGCATGCTCCTGAAGCTGTTGTGGTGCTGCCCCCTGCCGCACCACGCTGGCAAAACTTCTCTGAGGCAAGACTCCAAGCCTCTTCCTTGCATCAAAAATGAAATTTTCTCTTTCACAGTCAGCGCAATTACCTCTTTTCTCTCTCTCCAAAAGGGCATGATCTAGAATAGGCTGGATGGTCGCCTTTGCAGTTCACGCAGCAGGGGGATTCCTGACACTTATCAGCTGAGTGGCCATTGGCGCTGCACTTGGCGCATGCCTCCTTGCCTCTACATGATTGTGATGCATGGCGAACCTTTGGCACTTGAAGCAGCGCCTCGGGTTCGGTATGTATGGTCTGACATTGATCTTAAGATATCCTGCGTCCAGAGAGCTGGGAGAGTGCTTGTCCCAAATGTTAGGATGATGTGTTTAGTTGGGAGTTGTTCATTGTTTCGGCTCATTGTTATTCTTTGAACCTTTATGACATTTTGGTTTTGGAAACCCTCAAGGAGTTCCTCGTCACTGAGGTTCAGGAAGTCTTCTTCGGAGATAACGCCCCTACAGCGAACGATGGGCGGTCATTGTGATATCAGTGTTGCCGATGCTGACTAGATCATATAGCTTTTCTATTTGTTCTTTCTTTTTCAGTTCAATTAGAAGATCTCCGCTGCTCATTTTGGATGCTTTGTATCTTTACCAATAGCTTCTCCAAGAGATTTCGCCACCAGGAATGGGGACAGTTTACGCAAGCTTGATGTTCCTTCACTGTGCAAGACGTGGAAACGAGGAAAGTTGTCATAGTCTGTACGGAGTTCAAAGTGGAAATGTGCTTCGGTGCGACCTCTTTTTACAGGCCGATCTGGAAGATGAGGGAAAGCGTCTGCCATTGGATGGTTTCGAAATTCGGCGACGGTGGTAGCCACCCACCACCGAGCCCAACATGGGGGCGCTACAGGTTTCGAGAACCTGCAGACGCCAGCTATACACCGTCGCTATAACCAAATATTCATACCCAAGACTGGATATGATACACAAGGTTAACCCTCGCCGCCTGGAAAATTGTAAGTGAATAGAAGAGAGGAGAGGACAGGAAAGATTAAAAAGTAATAGAGAAAGACGAAGATGGGGGGGAGAAAGAGATAGGAAAAGGCGACTGCCGATTTCCCCTGGGTGGGTCAGCCCAGGGGTGCCGTCTACGTGAAGCCGGGGCCAAAGGGGTGTGTTGCCTCTGCCGGGGGGCCTTAAAGGTCCAATCACCCAGCGTCGGCTCAACCCCCAGGATCCCCTTTTCCCCGGACACGGCAAAGCCACGCATGGCTAGGCGTGGGAGGGGGTCGAAACCCCCCCGTTAGCTCGGGTCCGTGGTGTCGCTACACACCAAACGCCTGCTTCGCAGACCCCTGCGGGGTCATGGCCTATACTCGATTAAACGTGATCACCTATTGTTTTAAGCAATTGGATAACGGCGGCGCACACGCCTGTAGCGCCGCTTCGGTTTTAAGACAAATAAAACGCCGAAATTCGCCATTGAGGGAAGCACTAAATAGAGGGGTATTTTTCCGTACAGTGGAGATCGGTGAAATCGAAACTGGGTTACTTGGGCCTACGGTGTCCGCCACGCGCCGGTAAATGATCACGGGGGCCTGGTTCTACTTCTTTCACAAAAACTTGCAAGCTTGCCACATGAGGCGTCGCTCTGTTAGGTCGCCACGCTGTGACCACAAACAAAACATGCGGTACGTGTCGTCACTGCCCTCCCGTAACATGATTATTTAGTTTTGACATACAATACATTCCTTGGTTATTGTCTGTTAGTTCTCATTAATATAGAGGCTACTCAGTTTCATGATTTGCGTGTCATGCAAGATTTCATTTTACTGCTTTTTATACTTCTATTAACTTCAGCGGACAACTGAAGCGTCACCGTGCCAGACTTCACTTTCTAGGGGAAGCACCTCTTTGTAGTGGGACCAGGATGCTACAATAAAAGGACCTTAAGCTCAGGTACAGCTAATCTAATACGAGGCAACGACAGCCATGCAATGATACAAATCTGTCAATACCGAAGTGCATGTCTTAGCGTCTGGCATTTGTTTACCACCGAGTGACCTTTGCAAATATTGGAACATGTTCTGCAGTATCACAACGGTAGCAATGTTATGAACACTCCGTTGCATGATATCGCTAAAACGCGGTGGATTCACAGCTTATTAGTAATGCTGTTGTGTGGCACGATGTACAATTTTTAAAGCGTCAAATTGTTCCGCTCTCTTATTCTTCAAACTTCCAAACTGTCGTGCTTGCTATTTGCTATATGTTGCGTGTGTTTGTAGGGGCAGTTAGGCTGCTTTACGCGCCGCTTTTATCCAGCCTTCCTCAGCAAGTCTTGTGCATCCCTTATACTTGCTGTGTGAAATAAAGTTGTTTGGCAAAAGGTTGCAAAGAAAGGGGCAAAAGAGAGAAACCCGGCCGCGGCGGCTGCATTTTTCTGGAGGCGAAATGTTGAGGCCCGTGTACTTAGATTTAGGTGCGCTTTAAAGAACCCCAGGTGGTCGAAATTTTCGGAGCCCTCCACTACGGCGTCTCTCATAATCATATCGTGGTTTGGCACGTTAATACCCAGATAATATTATACATGATCATTCTCTCAGAATGCCAATCATCAGTTTTTTTTTCAAGATCGCAAATAAATAAATTCGTAAATTCTGCCGTTACATTGTTAAGCATTACCGGCCCAAATAATCAGTACAAGATCCCATACAAGGCGTTTTGAACTGCGTTACGAAAACATTCATCGGACAAGACTTACGCTACGTCTGCATAGAAAAACTGTTATTTTAAGATGAAAACGTAATAGGCATGAATGAATCATTGAATTCATATGCAATGTTCATAATTGGTGAGGTCATCAACCGGAAAACGTTGTTCCTTATCTGACTCTGAAACGTAAGAAAATGTTTTCTGGCAAACTACTGTGTTACTGGAGTTGTGAACCAGACCTTGAAAGAGTTAAGGCAATCCACGATTTGTACGAACTAGCTTTTCAGGAAACAGAGAAAAGTATAAGAAGGTGGTGCGGAGAGGGTGGAAGGGGAGACGAGGGAGAAAAAAAAAGGGGGTGGGGTCGAATTCAAGTGTACAATGGTCATTGTGCGCCAATCAGGGACAGCCAACACGGGCGTATAAAAAGACGACGACTAGCACGTTCGTCACTCGACTCACTGATCTCCAAGCAGAAGAGCATGGATCCTCGCCTCGTGACAGAGTTGCTTCGGCGCCTACGGCGAAGACAGCCACCGATTACGCCACGGACGGCAGCGCTCGTACTCGAGTGCTGCACGATCAGGGAGCCTCTGACTGCTATGACCTGCTGGACATGGCCTGCCAAGCTGTTGACGATTGGTCGGAAGTGTTCAGGGACTTCGACCTCGAGCAACGCGCCTGTATGCCCGGCAGTGAACTCCAGACAGCTCTGACTTACTGCGGTTACCCCGTCAGTGGCGAGTTTCTGAGGCTGCTATGCGCTATATTTCGCCCATTGGATGGGTTACCTTCGACGCCTTCATTACAGCTTGCTCTGTGCTCGCAAGCGTTTGCAAGTGAAGAAGCGTCACCTCTTCACCGGAGATCTTCTCAAAAGGCCCTTTTCAGGGCCACCCAATATCTGCATTGGCTGAGCTCACCCACCGTGATCCCAGTTCCGTACGCTCATAACATTTTCCTGGAAGTGCAATTAGCTTTACTTAAATTGGTTAGTCAGTTCTCTGACACATATATCAAGGCTTAGTTCGGTTCGAAAGAAAGGCAAAGTAACGATGTAGCTGTCCTCATTCGCAGTCGTTTAACGCGCGTTGCTGGTCGTGTTTATAGAACTTTTTTTTCCTTTTTCATATCGAATGTAGCGTTGCTGCTCCTTAAGGATCACAAATATGCGCCCGTCGCACTGTGAAGCTACGTTACTAATAATATCTGGGTTTAACGTCCCAAAACCACGATATGATTATGAGATTGTTGAGTTGGGTTTATGGCGCAGGAGCGACTAAGGTTGCTGCGCCAGACACATGGTGGGGAAAGGGAAAAGAACCTATAATAAACAACACTATGGCCCTGACTATGAACGTGTGCTGGGCGATGATAGATGGGATTAATGAGTGGTGTAGCTTGGCTGTAGAGAGGCCTAAGATAAGTCGCTGCCTGAGCGCGTAAAATTTATACTCTAAAATTATGGGCGTGATGCATGGGCTGGCCAATGTGTATGAATGGTGCACGAGGTTATCAAGGAATAAAGTGACGGCGTTCTTGTTGCACTACTGCTCTGCCCGTGTCCTTATAAGCAAGGGCCGGGAGGCCAGTGCCTCATGTAAGGATACCTACCGCAGCAAAGGCCTCCTGGAGAGGCCGTGCTGCAGGTCGCATTAGTTAGGTTTTTCTATTACGCTAACAGTAGCACAGCCTGTCATAATTAAAGTGTATTTAATAATCCTGCTTCGTCTAAAAAACTAATCGCATTATCTAAGGGGATTAAAGGCTCATCATCTAAGAGTAACATTGGGTGAAATGGAATGTTTAACTTGTAAAAGATATGAAAATGTTTTTTTCTTAGAGTTTCCAGATGTGGGCAAGCAATTAACATGTGGGCTACTGTTAGTTGCCATAACATTTATCGCATGTTGGTGGTTTTTCATCTGCCAATAGATAGTTATGTGTGACATGTGTATGGCCTATTCGAATTCGGCACATTACTACTTCAATAAAACGTTCTTGATGATAGCACGTCTTCCATTCACCAAGGATAGGTTTAATTAGGTGAAGTTTGTTATTTTGTTGCGAATTCCATCTAAGCTGCCAATGAGAGCTGATGGCCAGGCGAACTGCTTTAATCGCATCCCTAACAGTACGTCGATCTTTGAAACACGCAGCTCTTTTGCCGTTGCTGCTAGCTGGTCCGCCCTTTCGTTACCTTGGATCCCAACATGACTCGGGACCCAACAAAAGTTTATGATGTGGTCTTCAGGTAGGTGTGATAGGATATTCATATATCACCTGTGAATGGCTCATACTGATATTTGGAATTTAAGGCTCTAAGGCACTTAAAGAATCAGTGAAAATAACTGCTTTCTTATGTTTTGTGCTTATAATATTTCGTACTGCCATCAACAAGGCATAGCACTCAGCGGTGTATACAGAGACGAAATGAGGCAGTCTGGTCACTTGTTCGTTATTCCTCCTGCCACGCTGCTTCCAACATACGCAGACGTCTTCGAACCATCGGTGTAAAATTCTTTGTAGTGTGGTACTTTTCTTGTAGCGTGCGGAATTCCTGCAGTATATGTTCACGTGGGGTATGTTTTTTTTTATATGTGTTAGTGAGAAATCAAGTGTTTGGAGAAGTCACTCCAGGGGGCCAATCTGTCTGGTCTTCTGGCGACGGAGAGTGCTTCATTAGGTACATTTAGGGCGTGAAATTTTTCTTCAAATCTCAGTATTAGTGGTCTAATGGCGTTTGGCTTGTTTGTGTAGTGTAGTCGTTGGTCACAGCGTGTGATAATGTTGTGGCATATATGGTTTGGCGAAGAACGAACTCTAAGGACATATGTAGACATCAGTTGCGTTCTCCTGTATTCCAAGGACGGTTCGTTACTTTCGGAGTACAAGCTAGGAATGGGCGAGGTCCGGTAGGCACCGGTTGCTAGGCGTAGCCCTTTGTTATGGATAGGGTCTAGGCGCTTGAGGTACTGCCTCTTGCAGAACCATAGATTATGCTACCGTAGTCTAGTTTACTACGTACCAACGAACGATAGATGTGTAGGGACATTTATGGTCGGAGCCCCAGCGCTTCCGGGACAAGACTTTGAGGACATTAAGAGCTTTATTGGCTTTGACCTTCAGATGATTAATGTGTGAAAGAAAGTTAAGCTTTTATCAAATACTACACCCAAAACCTTTGTTCCTGTTTTACTGGCAATTGTTTCGTTTAGTTAAGGACGGGGTCTGGTTGCAAGCCTGTTTGTGAGAGAACGCCACAGCAACAGTCTTTTCGTCTGAAAAACGGAAGCCGTTTTTGTTGGCCCATTGGGTAAGCTTGTTTAATGCAATTTGAGTCTGTCGTTCACATGTAATGTTGGATGACCGGCACGCTATTTGGAGATCATCGACGTAAATGAATGCATAATAGTGGATGGTATCACCTGATTCAGCGAGTTCATTTTGACGACAAAGAGGGTTGTGCTTAAGACACAGCCCTGAGGCACACCGTTTTCCTGAGTAAATGGACGTGAAAGTGTTGAGCCTAAACGAACTTGGAACGTTCGGTCTGATAGAAAGTCGGACAAGCAGTTGAGCATCCTGCCGCGGATTCCTAGTTCCGCCAGGTCTTGTAAGGTACCATATTTCCAAGTTGTGTCATATGCCTTTTCAAGATCGAAAAATACAGCTAGGCAGTGCTGCTTGTACAAAAAAGCTTCTCGTATTGTGTGTTCAAGGCGGACGAGGTGGTCGGTAGTCGAACACCCCTTCTTATAACCACACTGATGGAAATTTATTAATTTATCGGTTTCGAGGACGTATGTTAGCCTAACGTTAATTATGCTCTCGTACGATTTGGCTATACAACTTGTGAGTGCTATGGGTCTGTAGCTGGATGGTAATGTAGGATCTTTTCCAGCTTTCAGAAAGGGGATGATAAAAGCTTTTTTCCAATTTGTTGGCATTCTTCCAGACTCCCAGATAAGGTTAAAGAAGTGCAACAATGTCTTCACCACTTCCTGGGACAGATGGGCGAGCATTTGGTAATGTATTCTGTCTGGACCAGGTGCTGTTTTCTTGCCTTGAGAAAGTACATTGTTCGTTTCCTGAAGGGTTAAGGGGGCGTTGTATGGTTTGTCCTTGAAACCTGTTGTCGGAAGCTTTTGTTTTTCCATAGATTGTTTATGTTTTAGGAAGGCCGTCGAATAGTTGGCTGAGCTCGAAATAGTGCAAAAGTGCAATGCTAGTAGGTCTGCCTGTTCATCTAAGGTTGTCTGAATGGTAGGAGTTGAGAGAATGGGGATGGTATATGAACTATAGTGGCCGTTAAACTTGTGCACCTGATCCCACATTCTTTTAGATGTGACAGACTGTTAATTGATGAGACATACTTTTTCCAGGAGAGCTTTTCGGCCTGCCTGCGGATAAATCTTGCCTTTGCTCTTGCCTGTTTGAACGATAGGAGGTTGTCTTGTGTAGGGTATCTACGAAAGATTCCCCATGCCTTGTTTTGAATTTTCTTAGCCTGTGTGCACTCCCTTGTCCACCAGGGTTTAAGTCGTTTATTTAGAATGCCGGAGGATTGCGGGATGGTTTGCTCGGCTGCCGCGAGTATGCAGGTAGTGATTGTCTCATTCATTTCATCTATGCTTAAACCGTCAAGTACCTCTTTTTCTAGGGCGGCTTTTTCAGTGAATAGCGCCCAGTCTGCCAGATGTAGTTTCCACCGAGGTGGTCTAGATGTGGTAGTAGGGAGAGTTTGCGTTAATTTTATGATAGCAGGCATGTGGTCACTGCCGTAAACGTTATCTATTACACTCCATTCGAAGTCACAAAACAGCGACGGTGAGCACAGTGCCAGATCTAAGCAACTCGTCGCTCCTGTGCTTGGGGAGCAGTAGGTGACGCTACCCGTATTTAAAAGGCATATGTCGTTACTCAGAATAAAATCTTCGAGGATTTGTCCTCTGACCTCTGTTGTAGTGCTTCCCCAAAAGTTCCATGCGCGTTAAAATCCCCTGCTATAACATAGGGTTCCGGTAGTTGGTCCAAAATTTTCTTCAAATCCAGAACAGTAAAATG